>NW_008704083.1:9603023-9612788 GCF_000326865.2 Helobdella robusta
TTTTAGGTAAGCTATGGCCGTAATGTAATGAATAGGTAAGTTAAGGCTACGTTGTAACACATACTCATTAATAGATTTAGGGTTTAAGTTTTATATTATTATTACTAAGTTGGAGCCCAAGGCATTACGTAGGTGGTGGGGTGGGTGCCGAAAGGCCAATGAATTGGGCTCTTGAGTTTTGTAATTTTAGGTAAGCTAGGGCTTAATTGTAATGAATAGGTAAGTTGAGGGTACGATAGCCGATAGACTCTGAATTTCAAAGTCTCTTGTCAGAGGTAAGCCTTGGTGGCCAGTGGTGAACCGGCAATGGTTTACTATCCGGACGGCAATGGTTTACTATCTGCACGGTAATGATTTACTATGCGGCATGGCCATAGTCTACTACCCGCACGGCTTCCGGACGGCAAATGGTTTACTATCCGCACAGCAATAGTCTACTATCCGCACGGCAATGGTTTACTATCTGGTGCCCTGGCTGTCGGTGAGCCTCTGTGCAAGGAGGGAGAATGAAGGGGGCTTTCGACTATCGTACCATTAACAATTTAATATTGATTAGTTAAGGTAATTAAATAGGTAGATAGGATTATTTTTATTAAGCAATTTGAGATGCAAGCACCGCTAAGCTTTCTGATGAGAATATTCTCTTTATCTTTCTCCATCCCATGGGCTGTGTTTCAACAACAATCTCGAGGAGGACTGGCACCAGTTTTGGAGGACAACGTAGGAACAGGAAGGCATTCATCATTCTGCCTTTGTCGAATGGACGACGGTAAGTTTTTTTACATTTTACTCTCTTTATTATTTTAAGATATTATTTATTTGCCATCATTTTTTTTTTATACTTTTTTGCTTCTAAAATTCTAACATTCATTTACTACTACGCTAATAAAAAAAAATTGTCTACAGGATGATGAGAGGTGGGCAGTGGTGGGAGTCAGCAAGTTTCAGATGGTGGTCTCATGATGATTTACGTATGATGATGGTGGTGTAGGAAGAATCAGCGCGTTGGCTTTTCGACTGACACTCAGAAGTCCGGATGAAATCATGTGTGCCGACCTGAATGTGGTGGTCGGTGCAATGGATTACAGTAACGACGATTTTTGAAATAAGGTTTAGTTTAATTTTTTTTTATTTTTCTCATTCATTTATTTTTTCACTCAATTTTTCAAATTATTCTTCTATTAATTGACGTTAATTCATTCTATTCATTCATTCATTCTTTTAACCAATTATTTAATCATTTATTCGTTCGTTCCTTGATTTACTACTAAGGTAATAAAAAAACAAAAAACTTGTCTACAGAATGATGAGAGGTGGGCTGTGGTGGGCGTCAGCACGTTTCAGATGGTGGTCTCATGATGATCGTTCCGATGACAATTTGAAGATAATATTTAAGGTAAATTTTTTTATGCCCCATCGTACCATTGAAAGTACTCTAATTTAAACAAAGGATTGAGTGTCATCTCGATAAGATAAGTTGCTTATTTTCCCCAATGGCTTGTTTTTTATTTTAAAGAATTAATTTTTTTTCAATTTAGAGTTTTTCAGTAACCGGTCAAATTCGCTATTCCATCGGTGCGTGTCAGATGATGGTCGGTGCAATGGAGCTTCGTCAGTAGCGAGTCAAAAAGTTTCTGGAGAGTACACGTGCGCACATTCACACACACACACACACACACACACACACACACACACACATCAATACAACACACCCATACACAGCATCCATTCATTCGGTGTCGTTGTTTTGTTTCTCTTCAACTTTCTATTTTCTTTACCGGACTTAATTTAATTCATAGGTAAGTTAGGGAATGAGATGAGTTGAACAATCTAAGCTAGGGCTAGGGTTTAACATTAGTTAAAAAGTTTTAAATAAAATAAAAACGCTAAAATATGTAAAATAAAATGCCTGAAACATGTAAAATTCCTAAAACGTAAAAATACAATTTGTAGGTAGGTAGATGAGTTGAGTTAACCATTATAGGTAAGCTAGGGCCCTGAGAGTAATTTAATTGTAGGTAGGTGACTGACTACTATTCTTGCGACTTCTTACTAATTTTGTGTGGTGTGTTTGTTTTCGCTTCACAGAACCATACCAACAAAACACTATACATATATTTTTTTTTCGTCGTCGCCTTAACTTTTACCTTTTTGAACAATCTTTTTAATAGTGTCTATTTATTTGTTTGTAAAATGTTGACTGATTTCTAGTTTTTTTTAATTTTGGTTATATAATTTTTGGATATTTCTTGATTTACTTTGTATATATGCATGTATAAATAATTACGGTTTGGTATGTTGATTTAGTCATTATGATATGCTGCGAACTGTCCTTACTAAATGTTATTGCTACGTGAATCATCCTCCGAGAACTACTGAGGGGTGTTACATTTGTTTGTTTAAAATTCGAATTTTTTTAAAAATTTACTTTTTTAAATTTTAATTTTCCGCCATTTTATGATATTAAATAAAAGGAACTGTTGTGTTTTTCGTTTTTTTTTTATTAAAATTGTTCCTAACCACACCAAAACAAAACAAACTACATTTCATTCTCGTCGTCGCCTTAAATTGTACCTTTTCGAACAATCTTTTTAATGTCTATTTATTTATTCATTAAATGTTGACTGGTTTCTAGTTTTTTTTAAATTGGTTATATAATTTTTGGATATTTCTTGATTTACTTTGTATATATGCATGTATAAATTATTTCTGTTTAGTATGTTGATTTAGTCATTATGATATGCTGTGAACTGTTCTTACTAAATGTTCATGTTACGTGGTTTATTATCCTTCGAAATCTTCTAAGGAGTTTGTATAACAATAATGGATAATAATTATTTTTATCGGTCGATATTTTGTTATATTTGTTTATTTAAAATACGAATTGACTTTTTAAAATTTTAATTAACCGTCACTTTTCATTTTTGAATGAATTCAAATAAAAGCAACTATTGTGTTTTTCTTTCTTTACTAAAATTTCGAAATTGTTTGTAGATCTGTACGGTTAACTGTTTGTTCGAGTTTGAACAGGCCTTGCAAATTTTTTTATATTTATTTTTGTTTTTATTTTAACCGTTGTTAAGATACTTAACCGTCATACAGCAATATCTATCCTAAAACAGCATTTAGTATCACCTTTTAAAACATTTTGAAATTTTAAATAAAAGCAATATTCCAAAATTAGTAAATATTCGATCGTAACTTTTGACTTGGGCGATAAAAAATCACCCTCCAATTCCCTCTCCGGAAGTAAGCTCCTTGTTCGACCGTCAAAAATGATCGAAGGCCGTTATATTTATTCTAATTATATGGTTTAACATCATTCTATACATTCGTATAAGTGTATGTGCATCATCGTAACTTTCGCAATGGCGCAATGGAGATTGTTCGTCACACCTGACTTTTCATACCTACAATGAAAACGAACAGCATTGCTTCAATCTTTTCTAAAAATCATGTAGTGTTAAATTACAACGTATCGTAATAACAAAATTCCACTCTTAATCTACAGCCACACAGTCTTTGAAAGCCAAGCAAGTTATGGCCTTGGAATGTCCAGTGAACTCACGAATCACATCACCACTGACGGTGTTCCATAATCTGGCCAGGCCGTCTGAGGAAGCTGGCGTGTTGATACATTAATCATCTCATTCGTATTCTCAACAACACAATACTTGCCATTATATATGACAAACTGTAAACTATAATCAATAAGCTATAGCTTAATAAGAAATTATACTAGATGCCACCATACCAGTGAAAATGAACTGTGAATCGTCACTGAACGCACAATCCCAAACCCATCTCTGTTGCTTGTTGCCCAGCTCCAAGGTCTTGATATTCCCCAAGGTGCTCCATAACCTCGTCGTACCGTCAGCTGACGTCGTCGCAAGCAATCTGAGAAATTCATATTTGCGCCACGTTACTGAACTTATTTGTACAACAACAACAACAACAACAACAACAACAACAACAACAACAGTAATCAGTTCGTAGACATGAAAATGTATTATATGAAAAATTATTATGAAGCCTTGAAAAATTATTTTTACGTTTCGTCGGGACTGAATTGGCACTTGATTGCGTATCTCTGGTGCGCTAAGAATTTAGATTTGAATTCTAATTTAGACCCATCACCATCCAACGAAGATTTCGTTATTTGCCATCGGTGGCAATAACCCTGTAAAACACATCTAAGCATACGTTATGTATTAAAACTTAAATCTAAATTAAGCGCTAAAGACTTGCAACAATGTACAAACGTTTAAAAGTACCAAAGTAATTTAAATGAATAAATTAAACAGAAAAATAGAATGATGTAAGAAGGACTGACCTTGCCGTTGACGGCAGCTAGATATGTACCATCACAGTTGATGCTTATGCACTGTACGGATGCACCTCTGTCATGTTGCTGAATCACGTTAATTCATTAACTAATTATACATAATTCATTCATTCATTCATTTTCATTCATTTATCTATTCCCAAGCAAAGTAACAGGTTAATGTATTCGCTTAAAACTTTATACCATATCAAAACATTTAAACCCTGGTACAGTTAAAAAAATAATGGACCAACTGACCAGTTGTGTCTTTTTATCATTCTTGATATCCCAGATGTGGATGTTTCCATTCTGATCACCAATGAAGAACTCTCTCTAACAAAGTAATTCAATGAAAAATAAATAACACTTACTCAACTGTTATCACGTAAAAATTACAGCATTACATTGTAATTACATTAGTATGCAGGGTGGCTGAAAAGTAAGTGTACAGCTATCACGTAAACTGTAACAACAATAACAAACAAGTATCTTAATCATTAAACCTAACCATAACTGTTAGGATAAAATTGAAAACCTGGTTAGGGTGAAAGCACACTGTGTTGGCAGAAGATCCAACTGAGTACTGTTTTTGACAATTTGTGTTTCGAGCTCTGCAAGAAAAAAATATTAATTTGCTATATTTCAATTTTACTTATCATTTTTCTCAAGATGATATAAAACCTGTTTAATATTAACCTATATATAAGCATTTTTAACTAACAAATATAAGAATATGTATTGCACTGTGAAAAGTTTTTTCTTTTAGTTTTTCTCTTTCTTTTTCTCTCTTTCTTGTTCTTTTATTTTCTATGTATTATAAAACATTAGAGTTTTATATTTAAAAGAAAAATGTCCTTGACCTTGTATCCCAAATCCGGACAACACCATCCTCACCAGCACTGAACATCCATTTACATTCACTCTGGAATCCAACAGTCGTCACATTCTTTGACATTCCCTCGTAGTTTGCTATGGGATTGGGATTACTGCCGAGAAGGTCGTACAGTCGAATGCGTTGGTAGGCTGTGGTTATTTATTTCACATTACTAAATTCAAGTGATTTTTTTAATTTAAAATTTAACTCAATTAATTTAATGACTTCAAATTCTTTTTTCAAATTTGATATCTGGATAGTAAATTTAATAAAAACATTAAGAAGAATTATTTTTAACAAAATATTTTACCGGCAACAGCTAAAAATTTTCTGTCAGGAGATATTTCTAAGTCATTCACTTGCTTGGAATAAAAATTAAAATCAATGGAAAGATTTTTATTTTTTTTTACTTTATTTCATGTTTGTTTATTTAAATTTAAAAATTTTTAAAATATTACAAAATGATTCATTGAAAATTAAAATTAATTCATAATTAATCACAAAATAGATAGACTTGAAATTATTTTAATTAAATTAAATTGATAGCACACACACACACACACACACATGTACAATTGTACGTAACATACGCACTGAATCTACATGTTGTATTGTTCGATAGCAGTTCCCACTTTGAGCCTGCCAAAATTTTATCTGGTGGTCGTAACTGGCCGTCACGAACAGGACCCTTTCATACATGGGATTAGAGTCAAAAATCTTTTTTCGTGTGCCCATAACTGTAATTTAATGAAAAATAATGAAATATACTGTAGTAAAGTTAATAAAGCAATAAGCTGTAATTCATTTATTTAATTATTCATTCATGACTATTCAATCGACTGATTAAATTTTGAGGTAATTCGCAGTAAGCAAAACTTTTAAGATTGAAAATTTAAATGCGGACTTAATATGAACGTTTAAAAGTGAATATAATGTAAAATTAAAATTTTGCCACTTGCTTTAATCTACATATATGGTCTAATGTGCCAAAATGTTTTGGTTTTATCAGCGCTGCCGAACCATAGCTAGTGTTATAGCCGCTATCAGTTAATATTAATGTGAGGATAATTGTATTTTTTCTTATTTCAGAAAAACTCTAAACTGAGAAAGGCAAGATAGAGCTCTTGAACCACTAAAAACTTTCACTCAAAAGTTTTAACAACGACAAACACGCAATGTAAACGTGAACAAACCACACACTTTCTACTAATGGTAAGAGGAGCCATATGCAAACAAGGATTCGGAATTCAGCATCAGTCAGCTTCTGAATTAACTACTGCCAACCTTTGTTCTAGAGTGTAGTGCTTTACTAACTAATGCAAATACTAACCATACCATCATTGCTGACAATTCCGTTGATTGTTGATGGTAATGTTGCTGGTGTGGTTTCTGACGTTAATGATTTTGATGGTGTTTATCATACTTCGCTCATGTTGAATATTTTGATCGTAAGGTCTTCGTTTTTGTTGTTAAACATTTTCATTTGAGGTTTTTGATAAAGTTAAAAACATAGCTTCATATTCGGATACCAACTGCCTTTTACTGCTCTATCTGTTTTACAATACGACAAAATAACGATTGAAAACCTACACGATATATTTGCATTACGATTAAAACATCGAAATTCCCAACAAAGCAAATCATTATTGTATGTTGTTTTCAAGTAGGTACGTACATTTTAAACATTTTCTTTCAGGCATGAAGTATGCATACTAATGAGCAGTTGCTCGTCTGCTTTTCTTCGTGTCCATCAATCAAAGTAGGAAGCCATGCTCGGTGGATAATTTGTCTACTCGCTCATCCCTTTGGGATCACCATAACTGCCGAAATGTTTATCTTGCTTACATGCGTTGTTTGCCTTTTGTACTCTTAATTTTATTTTTTGTTAAATGTATCACCATCGCTATGTTTTCGGGCCGTTGTGCATGTCACACAAATGAGACAAATTCAAATTTTATTTAAATTTTAATTAAATTTTACACATCCCTTTAATCTTTAATGTAACGAGAATTTTGGATTTGTTATTTATTAAACTAAATAAAGTTGAAGTGATTGAAAGGTTGATGAGATGGACAAACAACAACGTCCTGTCTAATCCTTAATTGAAATAAACTACACGTGGAACACGCTAACGACTGCCAACCATCAAGTCAACAACGAAATAAACATTGGCAGCATACAAACGAACAACAACTAAACAAACGAACAAACAACAAACATACAAACAAACAAAAATCAAAAACAAACAAGCGGGTCGAGCAAAACGTAATAAGAAATGGAAAAAATACAATGAAAACAAAACATACTTTGACATCATGTAGATAGAAGAAACAGACATATAAACAGATATACAAACAGACATACAAGCCAAATTTGAAAACATGCAAACGAATATGCAGAGAGACAAGGGAGAAAGCCAAGTATGACAACCCTCGTTAAAGATCATGATGTGACGTAAATAAGATTTAAAATAGGAGTTATGCGGCCCGTCATGTTCGCCGAATTGAAAAGTTTTACTGTTGCTGCTGTTGTTGTTGTAGTAAGTAGTAGGAGTAGTAATTGTGGTAGAAGTAGTAATGGCATCAGCAGTAGCAGTAGTAGCAACATCAGTATCAGTAGGAGTGGCATCAGCAGTCGTAGTAGTAGTGGCAGTTGCAGCAGTAGTAGTAAAATAGTAGTAATTGAAGTAGTAGTAGTGGTAGTGTAGTAGTAGTTGTAATAGTAGTAGTAGTAGTAGTAGTAATAATAGTAGTAGTAGTGGCAGTAGTAGCAGTAGTAGCAGTAGTAGTAGTAGTAGTAGTAGTAGTCGTAGTAGTAGTAGTACTAGTAGTACTAGCAGTACTACTAGTAGTAGTAGTGGTAGTAATAGTAGTAGTAGTAGTAGTACTAGTAGTAGTAGTAGTAGTAGCAGTAGTGGTAGTAGTAGTAGTAGTAGTAGTAGTACTAGTAGTAGTAGTAGTAGTAGCAGTAGTAGTAGTAGTAGTAGTAGTAGTAGTAGTAGTAGTAGTAGTAGTAGTAGTAGTAGCAGTAGTAGTAGTAGTAGTAATAAAGTTTATAGCTGTGAGATGATGATGAACAATCAACATAAAAAAAAACCGCCTGACATTAATACGACGAAAGTGATGGCTTGTGAGAATAGGAAGGTGATGATGTTGCTAGTAATGATTTTTCTGTGGTTGTTGATACGGATGATGATGACGACGACGACGATGATGAGGATGTTAATTTTAATGATGAGCATGTTGATTGATATAATCATCATCATCACCATCATCATCATCATCATCAATGGTCACCGTCATTCTTACCATCATAATCCTCATCAGTATCATCACCATTATCAAATTTATCATCATCGTCATCATCACCATAGTTCGTAAAAATTAGCGTTGAAGCTGTATATTTATCATTAGCGTTTGGATCGATTTGATATCATCATCATCATCATTATCATCATCATTATCATCATCATTATCATTATTACCTTGGTTTCGTGATCCTTGAGTTTATCATTTTTATAGATGCATCATCATCACCATCATCATCACTATCATCATCACCATCATCATCACTATCATCATCACTATCATCATCACTATCATTATCACCATCATCATTTTCATCATCATCATTATACAACTATCATCATCAATCATTCTCGTCACAATTTTTATCATCATTGTTATCATCATGCTGAGAGACTAATAAATAATTCTGTCTTGAAATGATCGCATCATTATCAGTGATGACGTCATAATTATCGTCGTCGTCATCGTCATCATCATTGTCATCATCATCGTCGTCGCCATCATCATTTGGCATCACATCTCCAGAGATATTACGCCAATTAAGACATGCTCACGTGAGGCTTGCTACGAATGATTGAAAGATAAAAATGAATGACTAAAAAAAATGAATGAAATAATGATCAAAAAAACGGTCGAATGAATGAACGAACAGACGAACGAAGGAACGAAAGACAAAAAAATAAATGAATAAATAAATAAAAACAATCAAACAAAACAAATGAAAAATTTTACAGAATGAACGGAGAAACATTTCAAGAATGATAATATAAAAAATTAAAAATTATAAACCACAGTCACCACCATCATCATTATCACCATCGTAACGTTCTTCTCGGTGACGTCATAAGAGAGTCACGTGACTAAATACGTTCATCCGATCAACCAATAGCAGAGGAGGTAGCGAGAAGGCGGAAGAGTTAATGCGTGGCTTTGTAATTTATATGAAGTGCTATTTGGCATGCGTCATTAATGAAATCTACGCCATTTTGTTTTTACGGACATCATCATCATCACCATCATCATCCCCACCACACCACCACCATCATAACCATCATCATCATCACCACCACCACCATCATCATCATCATTGTCGTCGTCGTCGTCATAATCAATTTTATCACAGCATATCATTTGTAGAAACTACATGATCGATTGCTAATACTAATTAATCAGATTAAAATACCTATATAGGTACACATATATACATACATACATTTATATATATATGTGTGTGTGTGTGTGTGTGTGTGCGTGTATAT
>NW_008704083.1:9613085-9619962 GCF_000326865.2 Helobdella robusta
ACACACGCACGCACACACACACACACACACACACACACACACACGCACACATACACGCACACACACACACACTACACACACGCACATACACGTACGTTTACACACACGTACACAAACGCACGCACTTTATTTGTTACTCTGTATTCTGATTTATGAATAGACTGGTATCAATATTTAATTATTATTTTTCCAACAGAATATTTTTACAATTGAAACCAGCAATTTTATTATTTTGAAATTATTTTTTTTATTTTTGGAACTTTAATCCAATCTTCTTTTAAAAATTTTCTTTAATTTTAATCACACCCCTACCTATCCAACTTCAAACATTGTAATCTTCATTTTGTATCAACATTCTCGATGCCATTTTTAATGTTTGTAGTTATACAAGCGTGTGCGCGTATATGTGTGTGTGTGTGTGTGTGTGTGTGCGTGTGTGTGCGAGTGTATATAAAGCGTTCATCCTATTTTTGACATATTATGAATTATTTTTTTTTAAATAAATTCTTTTTTTCACGATTTATCAAATTATTCATTTAAATCATTATAAAATTAACCAGGATACTAAACGGACTAATTAGTCACCACACTTGCTGCAAATTTCTGATTAAAAGAGTGAAGGAATGAATCACATCTATTCTAAATGTGATTCATTTTTTATTCGCTATAATCTTTTAACATAAACAGATTTCTACCCCCAAGATTGATTTACTATTTAATTGATAGTTGGATGTACACTTTTTAATTTTTGCATCCATTTCCGTTGGTGTACATTCTCGGACTTACTTTGCCTCTCTACCATTTTAAATTAAAATACTGATTTATTTAAAAATTTAAAAATTTGTTTGATCCAGCGAGATTAAAACGATAATAAACCAGTTGACTGTTTGTATGGCTGGGCCACTCGGAGTTAAGAAAATGGGAAAAATGTCACATAAATATGCATGCACGAACAAATGCACGCACGCACACTCGCGTACACACACACACATAATACTCACATATACATAAACATATATGTGCAGTATGTTTTTAAAGTTATTCCATAATAGTATGTATAACACACGGCAAAACGTATTGTTGTGCATTTATAGGTTTTTATCAACTCTTTCTTCTCTCTCTCTGTCTCCCTCTTTCTTTCACTCTATCTCTCTCTCTGCAGCGCATCCCTTCTCCAAAATTTTCTTCCTTCTCTCTTGTTATCTGGAATGCGTTTGTCTAGCATCATTTGTTGGTTTGGTAAAGCAAACGAAGCAATTTTCACGTCAGTTTGGAGTCATTGCTGGACGTTGATGTCTCCATGATTTGGCATTAATTGCTTTCTTCTTAAAAAATTTCCGGTGAATTTTATTGTTTTTAAAGTTTCTTCAAATTTGAAAACTTTTGTCGTCATCATCTTCATCGTCACTTTCTTATCGTTGTCATCATTGTTATCATCATCGTCGTCGTCGTCGTCATAATAATTATTATATTATCATCACCATCATCTTCATCATCATTATTACCGTAATTTAATTTTTTTTTAATTTTTACACTCTCAAATCAGCTTTGTGCGTTTAGGATTTATCCGGAAAATTTTCAACAATAATGTACCATTTCCGTTATATTTATCACCATCATCACCGTTTTCATCATCCTGACATCGTTGTTATCCTACCATTGATACCACCATATCATCGTTATCATCATCGATGTTATCATCATTTTTATTATCATTTTTCAGTGTAGATAAATTAATAGCTTCTACGTCTTAAATGACTTAAAGTGTGATTAAATGGTGGTAATGTTTGCGAACTTAATGTTGACGATGATGGGGATGATGAGAGTCAAAATGATGACGATCAATCAGAATTTGGATTATTTTAAAATATTTACTCATTGAGAAGCACAAATGTAAACATAAAAAAAGAATTAAAAGTGGTTAGCTACAACTACCACTACCAGCTGCATCTGCCGCAACCGCTTACCACGTAAGCCACAACTACTAATCGCATCAGCTGCAACTACTTACTACATAACCCACAACTACTAGCTTCATCAGCCACAACTACTAGCTATATCAACCACAACTACTTACTACATCAACCACATCATCATCTCATTAAGACAACAACGAAATCTTTGTCATCATTTGACATCACAAACTTCTTCACCAAGATTATAAAAGAATGTGGCCACTACAGCAACGACAACACCATCATCACCATCATCGTAATTATCACCATTAATATCACTATAATCATCACCGTCGTCATAGATTTCTTCTCGGTATCGTTTCCATCTCGTCTCGGAACGTGAAACGAAAATGAAAGAAAATAAAATAAATGTGAACAATTCATTTGATGAAATTATCGAGTTTGTTGAGAACGATAGATCAGTTGGCAGCAGCAACAACAACAACAACAACTACAACAACAACTATTTTTACACAAGCATTTCTTTCAACAACAACAGCAGCAACACTAACTTCAACAGCAGTAACACACTCAACAAATATCCTTTCGTTTCAAACAGCACCACCAACAACAACAACACAAACAACAACAACACAAACAACAACACAATGCAACAACAAAAACGTAAAACAAAACCCTACTGTACAACACGCAACCTTAATCTAATCTCACTAACATTCGGGCTCGCGGCTGCGGGTTCTTTGAGTTTGGCCGCTTCCACAGACTTCTGGCTTTATACCGAAGAACCGGTACGGGCCATACCGGAAAATGAAACGTTTGATTATCCGAATCGACAACAGAAACAGCATGAGCAGGAAAAGGAAATGAGCTCGCAACAGCTTGAACATAAACAGACTTTGTTGGATAAGCCGAAGTTACCAGGCATGCATAACAAATCTCAACATTCGCATGCTGATGGTGTTGTTGCAAGACAGCACGAAACACAACAGCTTAATAATAGATCTCGGGTCAGTCTACAACAAAATCATTCTCAACGACTATATACAAAAACATTAAACAACAACAAAAGCAACGACAATAACATCGGCGTGGAAGTTAAAAACACGGTCGATATTATGACCGACTACAACGACAAAAACAACAACGACAACAACAACGACAACAATTACAACGAGTATGATCCTGATGTAGATATCAACAATAATTCAGCTACAGAAAACGAAGAAGCTGATGATGAAGAAGAAGACGATGACGATGATGACGAAGAAGAAGATGACGACGACGAAGATGATGATGAGAATGAAGTTTCAATCATTCAAATAAAAATACATAGTGGCCTTTGGAGAGCATGCATCATACACGATGACCCAGGTCAGTTCAAGGTCATGATGGTTGTGACGTCAGAGTTACGTCACCATCATTTATTATCATCATCGTTATCGTCTTCGTCATCATCAACTTAACACATCTTAATTTATGTATTAAGTCATCGACTAGTCAATTAACTAATTATTTATAACTTTTTTTAAATTCTAGCTCTGTTATTTAGTTTCCGCTATAATTGAATGCTGTCACACAGTTTGTCAGATTCTGGTTTTTTAGAGAATATCAAAGAGAAGAAAAATTTATTATCATTTTTATCTTTTCTCATTGTCAAAACACTCGTAAAAATAAAAAGTAACTACTCCTACCTTCAGCACAATTCTTGCGTTACTATTTACCGGCATTATTCTGGCTCAGCGCGCCATTAATCACTGCCAGAATTATCGTAATTGCGATTATATATTATCACCATCGTCGTAATAAAAATAATTATCATAATTATAATAATAATAATAATTATTATTATTAATATCACATAATCAGCATCATCATTGCTCAATCGAACTGTAAACATTCTTTAAACTTTTAAAAAGAAAAATCGTAACTTCATTTCGTCATTTCATTCTTGCAACTTTTCCACTAGCTTTAGCGCTAATAAGTAGTAATAACATTATAAATAATAGAAGCGATAGTAGTAGTAATAGTAAAAATGGTAGTAGTAGTGGTAGTAGTAGTAGTAATAGTAATAGTAGTAGTAGTAGTAGCAGCAGCAGTAGTAGTAGTAACGATAATAGCGACAGCCGCAGCAGTAGTAGTAGTAGTGGAATAATAGGCATAATTAAAAACGTGTTACTAATAGGATTAAAGAGATAGAAGATGGCTTTAAACGCCAGCAATGAACGTATTTGCGCACGCACACACGCACACTAACACACACATACTTACATAAATAATCACAGACACATATAGTTATTGCGTGTTTATTAAAAAGATTTAATGACATTTGCAAACCAAATAATGTAATTTATCAAAGTGGTTTGGCACTTTCTTATGTAGGTATGTATGTAAGTGTGTGTGTGTGTGTGTGTGTGTGTGTGTGTGTGTGTGTGTGTGTGTGTGTGTGTGTGTGTGTGTGTGTAAGGTCATTATCACGTACATATAAACATATAGAAAATATACACAAGTGTATTATTACGTTTAAGTTAATAATTATAATGCAAATAAAGGAAATATATTTTAAATAATTAAACTAAAAATATAATTTAATTAAATAAAATGTAGATAGAGTAATTGGAAATATGATTACTGTAAAAATGCTTAAGAGGTATTAATAGCAGGCTTTTGACATTTAATATTTTTTTTAAATTGAGAAATCCCTCTTCAAAACCGGGTGTGAGAAGACGGAATTACGTACCTAGAAGTACCTGGGGGGGTGGGGGATATAAAAATACGCACCTACGTTCACAATACCACAAACACACACACACACCTACACACACTTATCACAAACACACACACACATACACACACATATTTACACAAATAATCATATGTATGCACACACACTTACACACACAACACACACATACACATACATACACACTTCAAACAAACTTCCATTTGCCAACATACATTTCGATTAAACTTCACTAATGGAATAATGATAGTGTTACACCCATACAAACACACATACAAACACACATACAAACACACATACAAACCCACATACAAACACACATACAAACACACATACAAACACACAGACATACAAAGATACTAGAAGTGGTGTGTATCTTTGTGACGCATGTCCGCTTAAAAGGTTCGCTATTATTGTTTATTAGTTCTACAACGGTTGCAACTAATATCACAAAAAAATATTTTTATCCTCTCATGTCGTTTTTGTTTTTTATTTATTTGTATCTTTATGTTTTATTACTTTTGTTTATTTTTAATTCTGGGTTCTTTTTTGAGTTTTTTTTTGTCTTTTCTTTATGAACGTTCCAATTTTTTGTCCGGTCTTACGCTTATGATTTGTAGCTATTTGTTGTTTTATTTATTTTATATCAAATTTATTTATTTCTGTGTTTATTTTTGATTGCAATTATGTTTAATTTTTGTTTAATTTTTTGGAAAAACTTTGGCGGAATTATATTTGCATTCGTTTGTATTAGGATCCTCGATACAAAATGATTCTAAACGGTTATAACTATTTCTATCTCAAACGATGTCTAGTAAAAATGATGTGGCAGTCTTCTACTTCATCACACATACAAATGTTTGTATGTGTGTTTTTAGTTATGGTTTGTCTGTGTATGTGTGTGTTTTTGTTTGGTTTTATGTGTAAGTATGTTTACCCTTCAATATATTTACAATGTATGTCCATTCGATCATGTCACAAGTGAGTTAATTTTATGAAAGTTCTACGAATGTATATGAAAACATTGGCACATACACACACAGATACACTCAAACACACACACACACACACACAGACACACACTCACACACACACAGAAACATACGCACACACACGTGGAGTTATTAAATACCATCAATATGAGTAAGTTAAGGTATGATCGAGCAGGCAGGCACATGCGTTGACATTCACGCACAAAAGTTCACAAACATTTTATAAATATATTTATATTAAATGTGTGTGTGTGTATTTGTGTGTGTGTATTTATGTGTGTATTAGTGTGTGTGTATATATGTGTGTGTGTTTTGTGTGTGTGTTTTTGTGTGTGTGTGTGTATTTGAGTGTGTGTGTATTTGAGTGTGTTTTGTGTGTATGTATTTGTGTGTATGTCTTGTGTGTGTGTGTGTGTATTTGTGTATGTGTGTTTTGCATGTGTGTGCATGTGTGTGTATTTGTGTGTGTGTGTTTTGGTGCGTGTGTGCGCACATACACACAAAGATGTACATCATACAGAAAATAAAATACCTAAATATTTTAACCTTAACCTAGCAAACAAAATATTCCGACTAACGCAGACGCGTAAAACAAAAGGCAGTTACAAGACACATATTGGCAGGCATACAAGCGATAATACAAAGAAACATACAATCACCTACATTAGATACTCCCTTGTATACTGACGAATAAATAAAATATCGATTGTTCACATTACGATGTATTTTTTTTTTTTTGAGAATAAATGGAATTAAAAAACATATTTATATAAATACATAAACGATGATACGTCCATATGCGCAAACAAATGAAAAATCAACAAAAAACATACAAAAACCCATGCGAGTACATGAAACACACACACACACGCACACACACACACACATGAACAAATACACAGCAATACGCGTAAACACCTAGGTAGATTAGATGTTCAAAATGATACATTATCAAGAAGATGAATTCTATAGCGGCCTATATGGTAAGCTTCATGAATTATGCATATGTCAAATTTCGTTTTTATATGTATACGTGTTGTTATTTTTTGTGGATATGTGTGGTTTTTTGTTTGTATGTATGTGTGTATTGTTTGTATGTGTGTGTGTGTTTAAGTATGTGAGTCTTGTTTGTATGTGTGTGTGTGTGTTTGTATGTGCGTTTGTTTGTATGTGTGTTTGTTTATACGCTTGTTTGTTTCAAGTTATGTTANGATTTTTGTATGTGTATG
>NW_008704083.1:9628398-9633743 GCF_000326865.2 Helobdella robusta
TCAATTAAACTTTTTTAACGTGCACTACCCTAGTTAATACTTACTCGCCAGCCGCAACATTACTATTAAGGGTGCCCCAGAAATTTCGGAAAAAATCATATAACAAAAACAACAGCAACACAAAAACAACATTCGTTCGTTTGTTCGTTCGTTCATTCATTCATTCATTCTTTCACAAGGCTTTCTTCATTCCTTCTTATTCACATCTTTCTATCTTTCCATTCGCGCGAAATAGGATGGACCGAAAATTTAGTGTTCCATACAACAACACAACAACAATAACAAAAACAACAACAAAACAAGAATAAACAACAAAATCATCAAAAAAGCATCAAAAAATCAAAACAACAAATTTTTTTAAAAACAGATTTCCAAGCTTCAGAGCAAAAAGTGTTTGAAGATGAGAACAACACTAGTTTGTATATGTCTGTGTGATAAGAGAAACAGAGGAAAAATAGGGAAAGAGAAACACAGAGAGAGAGAGAGAGTGAGAGAGAGAGAAAGTTTCAGAATAAAAATTGTTTGAAAATGAGAAAAAAGAAGAAAATTAAAAAAGAAAACGAACGAAGATAAACAAAGAGTAGAAAAAAAATTGAAACATGAGAGAGTGAAAAAAAAAAGGAAGAGAGGAGAAACAGAGAGAGAGAAGAGAGAGGAGTGTGTGTGAGAGAAAGTGAGAGAAGAGAGTAGTGAGAGAGAGTGCTTAATGTATTCACAGGCAGACTCTATAATGAAGTTTGTCGTTCTTATTGATTCATTGAACTAGGCATCTTCATCCAGCCTGGAGGTTTCACGTGATGGCGGCGAAATAAGTAGAGATGTGACGGTGATGAGGCAGGAAAGGAAGTAGGGATGGGCTGATGGTACTGGCCCCGCTGTTAAAAGGAAATGTGACGTTTGCATTAATGCTGCCATTGTTGCCATAAACATTTGTTAGAACGATGCATAGGGGAAAATATTAAATTAAATTGAGGAAACAGAAAATCGATGAACGTATTGTCCAAACGAAAAATAATTTGAATTATGAAGTTTGAGGACGTATTGTGTTAAGCCGGCAAAAAAGTTGGAAAGAGAGAGAGAGAAAGAGAGAGAGTAAAAGTAAGAGATGTATGAGGAGAACCAGGGCAGTGGAGACCGAGTTGGTGAGTTGAGCATGGATTGGATGTGAGATGAAATTGAGATGGATCGAATGCAATTGAATGTATCATATGAACTTTCACATCCTTCTTTTTTCCATCTTCTCATTTTATTCCTCTTTCTTCCATTCTGTCTATCTTTATTTTCAGCATTATTTCTTCTAAATTATTCAGTGTTTCTTTTGTTTGGAATATTTTATATTCATTTTCCTCTTTCTTTGTCTTTTCACGTGTTTCATTCACGTGCATACACGCAAGTTTTCACTCTTTTTGATTTGAGATTTCCAATCCAATTTTTTTTTCTGTAGAAAAAAAATGTTGCCGAAAAAAATTTGGTAGCAAGTGTTAAAAAAATTTTTTCTTAAAGTTATGCCGTGATTTCAGAGATGAAGAGAGATTTTTATTTCTTTCTTCAATGGGCGCCGGTCGGTGGTATGCGATAAAAAATTGAAAAAATGACAAAACTATAAAAAAATATAAATAAAAACGATAGAAAACCGACTAAAAAAAAGCCAGAAGCAATTCAGAACCAAACACGAACTGTATGTAGCTGTTCAGTAGATTCAATATAATTGGTAAATGTTCTGAATTTATGTGTTTGTTTAGGACCGCTTGTTTATTTGGTACATATGTTGTCACACATATGTATGCGTGTTTGTGTGTATGAATACGTGCTTGTGAGTGTGTGGCTGTGTGTATGTTTGTCTATGTGTACGTGTATGTGTACGTGCGTGTGTTAGATATAATCCTGCTATTATTAGTTGTGCAAACATTATTTTTTATTTATTTGCTTGTTCGGTTGTCAAATGGTCAGATCACTTTTAATAATATTGGCTTTTGTTTGTATGTGAGGTTGTTTGTTTGCACTGTATGTTTGCATGTATGTATGTATGTATGTATGTATGTATGTATGTGTAATGAGAATTTTGGTTACACTTTTATCACGATCATAAATGGTATTCTTTATTATCGATTTTCCATGTTTATGCATCTGTATATTTATGTTTATATCTCATCGCTCATGTGTTTAGTTTATATTGATTTTTCACATTTATACATTTATACATCTGTATGTTTATGTGTTCCCCGTTCATGTGTTTATGTGTTGGTACTGTGGCGTTGGTCTGAATGAGCAAACGATTAAAGGCACTGCTTTATGACGGCTCTCCGATGAAACTCTATTAAAACCTCCCATTACCCGCTCTCGTGTTATCACTCAATATACTCTCTCTCTCGCTCTCTTTTTCTCCTCTCTCTCTCTCTCTCTCTCTCTCTCTCTCTCTCTCTCTCTCTATCTTTATTTCTCACTCACACATTCTTTTTCCTCCCGTTCACTTATCTTATCTCATACTTCTATCTACCTTTCTAATTTTTCTACTTTTGTTTCTCTCTCTCTCTCTTTTCTCTCTTTCTGTCTTTCTTTCTTTTCTTTTTTCTAAGTTTCATGCAAGATACAAATTGTTGTTTTGTTTGTGTGTCTGCGGTTGAGTTGTTTTGTGTGATTGCCTGAGTGCTGCATGCGATGGACTTCAGGTAAATTTGTTTGTAATATGTTTCATTTTTGAAGGTTTTAAATTATTTTCAACAAATCAAATCATCAATTTTTTCACATAGCTCCGCAAACACACGCACACTCGAACACACACATACACGCACACACGCACGCACGCATACACACGCACACAAACGCACACACTTTTCCAAACTAATTGTATAGAAACATGGGCAAATTCATCTGGGCTGCTAATTATAAATGATGGCGTTTTGACATGTGTTTTCATCACTGCATATTATAACTGTGGTGTGTAACTTGACGTATTTTACTCACACCCACACACACACATATATAAACACAAAAAATCTACACACACACAAAAATCTACACACACAAACACCACACGCATACTGTATATGTTGCTTATGTGGTATTGTATTGACGCCTTGCTTACTGGAATACAAAATATTCTGAAAAATCTAATCAACAGTTTGTGTGCATGTTTGTACGCGCATATCTGTATGTGTGAATATATGTTCGTATGTATGTGTGTGTACGTGTATGTATGTATCTATGTGGATGTTTGTATGTGTGTATGTATGTATGTGTGTGTGTATGTATGTATGTATGTATGTATGTATGTATGTATGTATGTATATATTTATGTATGTATGTGTGTATATGTATGTATGTATGTATGTATTTATGTATGTATGTATTTATGCGTATGCATGCATTTATGCGTATATGGGTTTGTTTACATCTATAAATGTGTTTATTGTATATCCATAAAATTTGCGTTTGCATAATAGATGCTTGGGATCCTTCACTTATACTGAATTTTATTATATGCCTTTGTACGCACGTGTGTGTGTGCGTGTGTATGTGCGTGTTGTGCGTATGAGCGTGCATTGTGTGTATGTATGTGTGTATGTATGCATGTATGTGATGTTTACGGGTGCGTAAGTTGTGTTTTATATGTGAGTTTGTCAGTGTTTGTGTATTTTAAAACCAGAGATGTATCGACATGTTTCATCGAGACAACAATGTTTAAAACACATGAAATGTTTAATTTCGTAGGTTTAGACGGTTCCTCACAAACAAAATCGCACAAATTCACTCACACAAACACTCGCACACACAAACATAAACACACGCACACACAAATATACATGCATATCTTTTCATAACTTCATTATCGTGCCGAAAATAACTCGTCCACCGATCATCCAGCCAACTTTGTCTATGCCTCTGCTCTTGCTATTGCATTCAACAGAATTGGCTGATGGGATATTAATATTATTATTATGAAAAAAATCTATTATTATAATTATTACTACTACATATTATATATATTTATATTTATTTATTATTTTATTATTTATATAATTCATTATCTGTAATATATTTCATTATCTTGAACTATTTTTATTTTACATTGAATTTTTCGGCTGATTAACCATCAGTTCTCATTATCACTAGTACTTTTATTGTATTTTTATTCCACACACACATTCACTCACACGAACACACATTCACAAATAACACAAACACACACACTTACATACAGCCATTGTTGTGTTATTGCTCATGTTACTGTACTAGTAGTATTAATTCTACAGTTACTCATTTTTTCATTGAAGGTGTTGGTTGTATGTTAGATATTTGTTAATCATTATTAAATTGACTGGCTTTTTCCTTGCTAATGATATGTTGTTTATGTTGTTGATGTTGTTGTTGATGTTGTTGTTGATGTTGTTGTTGTTGTTGATGTTTATGTTGATGTTGTTTATTTTGATGTTGTTGTTGATGTTGTTGTTGATGTTGATGTTGTTGTTGTTGATGTTGTTGTTGTTGATGTTATTGGTGATGATGATATATTGTTGATGTTGATGTTGTTGTTGTTATTGTTTATGTTCCTATAATTGTTGTTTATGTTTGTTTAATGTTTATCCCTCTAAGACGAAAGTGAATAAAATTTCGTCGTCGTTTCTTTAATAGTATTAACGATTGTAGTAGTATTAGTGGTAGTAGTAGTAGAAGTAGTAGAAGCAGTAGTAGTAGTAGTATAGTAGTAGTAGCAGTAGTAGTAGTAGTCAGGGTAGTAGTAGTAAAGGTAGTAGTAGTAGTAGTAGTAACAGAAGCTGCAGATGCAGCAGCAGCAGTAGTATTTATAGAAGCAGTAAATGTAGAAGTTGCTTAAAAAAGCACTAGCAGTAATAGCAAGTGATGCAATGTAACTTGTAGTAATGTTTCGTGTTGATGGTTTTTTTCTTCTAGCTTGGCTTCTCTAGTCTTCTTAATACCGCTGCTATCTTACTCCGTGTAGCAAGATGATAACGAAGATGGTAATTACGATGATGATGTTGAAGATGAAGGAGAAGAAGATGACGAAAACGATGATGATGAGGATGATAATGATGATGAAGAAAAAAGAAGAAGAAGATGATGATGATGATGATAATGAAGAAGAAGAAAAAAGTGATGACTAAAGTGATACTGTTGTCTCTGATGGTAATAGCGATGACGACGACGACGATGATGATGTGAAATTGGAGAATGATGTCGACGAGGGGTATGAAGATGTTAATGATTTTGCTGATGCAGAAAAAGATTTTTATTGCGGCGTTTATTGATGTTGTTGTTGGCCTTATTAGTTGTCGTTGCGTTATTATTATTATTATCATTATTATTGTTGTTGTTGTTGTTGTTAT
>NW_008704083.1:9634945-9635860 GCF_000326865.2 Helobdella robusta
GCGAAATAAGTAGAGATGTGACGGTGATGAGGCAGGAAAGGAAGTAGGGATGGGCTGATGGTACTGGCCCCGCTGTTAAAAGGAAATGTGACGTTTGCATTAATGCTGCCATTGTTGCCATAAACATTTGTTAGAACGATGCATAGGGGAAAATATTAAATTAAATTGAGGAAACAGAAAATCGATGAACGTATTGTCCAAACGAAAAATAATTTGAATTATGAAGTTTGAGGACGTATTGTGTTAAGCCGGCAAAAAAGTTGGAAAGAGAGAGAGAGAAAGAGAGAGAGTAAAAGTAAGAGATGTATGAGGAGAACCAGGGCAGTGGAGACCGAGTTGGTGAGTTGAGCATGGATTGGATGTGAGATGAAATTGAGATGGATCGAATGCAATTGAATGTATCATATGAACTTTCACATCCTTCTTTTTTCCATCTTCTCATTTTATTCCTCTTTCTTCCATTCTGTCTATCTTTATTTTCAGCATTATTTCTTCTAAATTATTCAGTGTTTCTTTTGTTTGGAATATTTTATATTCATTTTCCTCTTTCTTTGTCTTTTCACGTGTTTCATTCACGTGCATACACGCAAGTTTTCACTCTTTTTGATTTGAGATTTCCAATCCAATTTTTTTTTCTGTAGAAAAAAAATGTTGCCGAAAAAAATTTGGTAGCAAGTGTTAAAAAAATTTTTTCTTAAAGTTATGCCGTGATTTCAGAGATGAAGAGAGATTTTTATTTCTTTCTTCAATGGGCGCCGGTCGGTGGTATGCGATAAAAAATTGAAAAAATGACAAAACTATAAAAAAATATAAATAAAAACGATAGAAAACCGACTAAAAAAAAGCCAGAAGCAATTCAGAACCAAACACGAACTGTATGTAGCTGTTCAGTAGATTCAATATAATTGGTAAATG
>NW_008704083.1:9636356-9637791 GCF_000326865.2 Helobdella robusta
TGTGTTCCCCGTTCATGTGTTTATGTGTTGGTACTGTGGCGTTGGTCTGAATGAGCAAACGATTAAAGGCACTGCTTTATGACGGCTCTCCGATGAAACTCTATTAAAACCTCCCATTACCCGCTCTCGTGTTATCACTCAATATACTCTCTCTCTCGCTCTCTTTTTCTCCTCTCTCTCTCTCTCTCTCTCTCTCTCTCTCTCTCTCTCTCTCTATCTTTATTTCTCACTCACACATTCTTTTTCCTCCCGTTCACTTATCTTATCTCATACTTCTATCTACCTTTCTAATTTTTCTACTTTTGTTTCTCTCTCTCTCTCTTTTCTCTCTTTCTGTCTTTCTTTCTTTTCTTTTTTCTAAGTTTCATGCAAGATACAAATTGTTGTTTTGTTTGTGTGTCTGCGGTTGAGTTGTTTTGTGTGATTGCCTGAGTGCTGCATGCGATGGACTTCAGGTAAATTTGTTTGTAATATGTTTCATTTTTGAAGGTTTTAAATTATTTTCAACAAATCAAATCATCAATTTTTTCACATAGCTCCGCAAACACACGCACACTCGAACACACACATACACGCACACACGCACGCACGCATACACACGCACACAAACGCACACACTTTTCCAAACTAATTGTATAGAAACATGGGCAAATTCATCTGGGCTGCTAATTATAAATGATGGCGTTTTGACATGTGTTTTCATCACTGCATATTATAACTGTGGTGTGTAACTTGACGTATTTTACTCACACCCACACACACACATATATAAACACAAAAAATCTACACACACACAAAAATCTACACACACAAACACCACACGCATACTGTATATGTTGCTTATGTGGTATTGTATTGACGCCTTGCTTACTGGAATACAAAATATTCTGAAAAATCTAATCAACAGTTTGTGTGCATGTTTGTACGCGCATATCTGTATGTGTGAATATATGTTCGTATGTATGTGTGTGTACGTGTATGTATGTATCTATGTGGATGTTTGTATGTGTGTATGTATGTATGTGTGTGTGTATGTATGTATGTATGTATGTATGTATGTATGTATGTATGTATATATTTATGTATGTATGTGTGTATGTATGTATGTATGTATGTATTTATGTATGTATGTATTTATGCGTATGCATGCATTTATGCGTATATGGGTTTGTTTACATCTATAAATGTGTTTATTGTATATCCATAAAATTTGCGTTTGCATAATAGATGCTTGGGATCCTTCACTTATACTGAATTTTATTATATGCCTTTGTACGCACGTGTGTGTGTGCGTGTGTATGTGCGTGTTGTGCGTATGAGCGTGCATTGTGTGTATGTATGTGTGTATGTATGCATGTATGTGATGTTTACGGGTGCGTAAGTTGTGTTTTATATGTGAGTTTGTCAGTGTTTGTGTATTTAAAACCAGAGATGA
>NW_008704083.1:9639717-9640685 GCF_000326865.2 Helobdella robusta
CTGCTGCTGCCGTAGTTGTTGCTGTGTTGTATTGTTTTATAACTATATTGTTGGGTGTTGTTATTATAATTGTTGTTGACGTTATGGAGTTATTGTCGTCAGTTTAATGTGCTTTTTGCTGGTGGTTTTGTTGTTGGTGTTGTTGTTGTTGTTGATGATGCTATTTAGGTACTTTATTTAGTTGTTTTCGTTGTTTGTAGGCTCTGTGTACATTGATGTACTCTATGCTTTTACTTTATGTGTTTATTATTTCCTTCCATTGTTGTATGCGAATAGATTTCCATTTCGATTTCTCCAAATTAATTCTTTGTTGGTTTCGAAAGAGCCCCTTTGAAATAAATAAATAAATAAATAAGTTTTCTTTGGCCGAAAGGAAGTTGAAAAAGAAACGAAACTAAGATGGAATTGTTGTTATTGATGTTGTTATTGGTGATGTTATTGATATTATTGTTAATGTTGTTGTTGTTCATGTAATTGACGTTGATGTTGTTGTTGTTGACGTTATTGTTGTTGTTGTTGATGTTGCTGTTGTTATTGATGTTACTGTTAATGTTTTTGTTCTTAAAGTTGTTGTTGATGTTGTTCATGTCATTGATGTTGATGTTGTTGTTGAAGTTATTCATGTTATCGTTGATGTCATTGTTGATGTTGTTGTTTTTGATGTTATTGTTGATGTTGTTTATGTTGTTGCTTGGCGGCGTTTTTGAATAAGGGTTGATATAAGTGTAAATTATTCAGTGGCTGTTCTCCTGCTCTCTTGATGACGACGACGACGACGATGATGATGTTGTTGTTGATGATGATGGCGATGTTATTGTTGTTGATAAAGTTGTTTTTGATGATGTTGTTGTTGATGATGATGATTATAGTGATGTTGTTGTTGAAGATGTTGTTGTTGTTGACGATGATGTTGTTGTTGATGAGAATGATGTTGTTGTTGTTGACAATGATGATATTGTTGATGTTGT
>NW_008704083.1:9640735-9643713 GCF_000326865.2 Helobdella robusta
ATGATAGTTANTTATTATTATTATNTGTTATTATTATTACGATCATTATTATTATTGTTTTTGTTATCATTATCATTCTGCAGAATGATCGCTAATCCAAATGTAACGCGCTCGTAAAATTGTTTCCAACGAACTAATTTATGTCCGACGTTTTCATGTTATTGTTGATGGTATTGTTGTTGTTATTATTGTGTTGTTATTGTTGTGGTTATTGTTGTTGGTGTTGTTGTTGGTGTTGTTGTTGGTGTTGTTGTTGGTGTTGTTGTTGGTGTTGTTGTTGGTGTTGTTGTTGGTGTTGTTGTTGGTATTGTTATTGTTATTATTGTGTTGTTATTGTTGTGGTTATTGTTGTTGGTGTTGTTGTTGGTGTTGTTGTTGGTGTTGTTGTTGGTATTGTTATTGTTATTATTGTGTTGTTATTGTTGTTGTTGGTATTGTTGTTATTGTAGTTGTTATTGTTGTTGTAGTTAATGTTATCGTCGTTGTTATTAGTGTTATTGTTGTTATTGTTATTACTATTTATGACACCACTTCTCTTAAGGATCATAATTCTTAAAGGACAACTTTTTTGTCAAAGTAATTTAATACCGTCTAAACGTCAACTGCTAAATACCTCTTAAGTACCGGAGTGAGTATTTGAATACTATTCAAATGTTTAAATGGTAAATTTGAATAGTATTTAAATTAAGTATCTTAAATAAAGTATCTTAAATACCTTTTAAGTACTGGAGTGAGTGTTTGAATACATTTTAAATGTTTAAATGGTAAATTTGAATAGTATCTTTTATGAATAGCTACTAGTTAAATTAAGTATTTTAAATAAAATATCTGAAATACCTCTTCGGTACTGGGGTGAGTATTTGAATACACTTTAAATGTTTAAATACACTTAGTTAGCAGCAATACTTGACGGTCGTCATCATCTTCATCATCAATTTCTCTCTTGATGTCCAATTTATTTGGTGCCTACATTTTACGATGCTACGTGCGGCCGGCTTTTCATTTGTTAATAAAAGAGAACGCTGATGGTGTTAATTAATGATGATGATGACGATAAAAATGATGATGATGGTGATAATGATGATTATTGTTGTTATTACTATTGTTATTTATTATCGTGGGGATTGTGATGGTGATGACGATGTTATGAGGATGATTGTGATGATGACGTGATGATGATGATTGTGATGACGACGATGATGATGATGATAATGATGATTGTGATGATGATGATGATAATGATGAAAATGATAAGTGATGATGAGTGAAAATTTGTTTAGAATGATGATGACGACGATGATGATTGTGCTGATTGAAAAATGTTTCCATTGTTGGAAGCGCGTCTTCATTCACTGGTTTTAATAACAACGGCGATCAAGTCGTTGTGCTACTCTTTTTCCCGAAAAAATACAAAATGATAATAATAATATAATTAAATACAAATTCCTATTATGAATTATTATTATTATTATTATTATTATTATTACAGATTAATACTATGCAGCTGTTGTATTGATAATAATAATAAAAATAAAAACAACGATTCTGCATTGAAGTAAGTTATATTAATAATGACATCATATTTTCATCGTCACTGACGTCATGATAACTACAAAAACAACAATAACAAATAATAATAATAAAAAATAATGATAACAATAATAATAATAATGATCATCATCTGTTTTCTTCTCCACCTTCGTATCTGATGTTTCTACAATTCTTATCATCAGCTTCGCATTCTTTGCCATCATTCGTTTCATCATCTTCTCTGTCTATTTAATCTAGGTTGTCATCATCATCTTTTGTTTTCTCTACATGATGATGACGACGATGATGGTCAGTGTCACCATCACCATCATCACCATTAGCAGTCGTCATCAAAGATCATCGCCATTACCCATTTAATGATATCATAATCAACGTTTTAATAATCATAATTTTCACCACCACCATCATCATCATCATCCACTTGATCTTAAACATCATTATCATCATCAACAACATCGTCATCATCATCATCCACTCTATCTTCAGCATCATTATCATCATCAACAACATCATAATCGTCATCATCATCATCACTTAATCCAGCTCTTATCCTAGCTATGGGAGTGATCCTGTACATTTCATCCGTCAATGATGAGGTCTCCCACAGGAAGAAGATGGAAACCGGAGCAGAATACACATTCATATACCAGTGCGTCCACACGTACACACCAACACAAACACACACACACACATACACACACATAGATACATACGCACACACACACACATAGACATACAAACTTTCTCAAACACTTAAAATACTAGACGCTTATGACAGATGACGATGATGCCGATATTGTTATACTATTTTTAGCAGAATGATGCTGGTTTTTTTATAACAGCAATTTGATACTAACACGTACACGCATACAGATGTACAAACGCGCACGCACATACACACACACGCATACTTGTATATATATATGTGTATATATGCGTGCACAATATCGACAAGATGGCTCAGTGGTTAAAGCGTCGGGTCGTGCGTTGAAATGACCCGCTTCAAGTGCGTAGAGGTGCCCTATTATTTTAAACAAATTGAATTGCTACTTGATTTATTTGCACCAATATAAAGAAAAATATATATACACACACACACACAGATACACACACACACAGACATGAATATGCACGTACAAACACATAAACACCGGTTTGTTTTCGATGATGATGACTCAATGATAAAATTAACAAAGATAAACATACTGACGACGATAATGAATTGATGACGATGATGATGGTGATGATGATGTTTATGACGATGATGATGATGATGTTTATGACGATGATGATGATGATGACGACGATGATGATGATGACAGATATGGATGGGCCTTCTTTTTTGGGGCAGCCAGCTTCTTGTGCGCCATGGTGGCTGCTGTCAGCAACATCTCAATCTACATCAAAAACTACTCCACTACAGATTC
>NW_008704083.1:9643930-9707901 GCF_000326865.2 Helobdella robusta
CAGTAACGCAACTGCTGCTGTCGCCAATAGTAATAGTAGCATTTCCGGTTTCGCAGTTGCCAGGACGACGTCTCAGCAGCATCTTAAAGGTTTGGAATGCTTCGATGAACAATTGCCAAGTGATGTGTCGGAAGATGTCGCATGTCTACAACCACAACAACAACAGCAGCAGCAGCAACAACAACAACAACATCTACTACAAAGTCAGCAACAGTTACTACAACAACAACAACAATTTCAGCAATATCAAGCCATGCAGTACCAGTACAAACAGAATCAACAGCAGCAGTCGAAATTTCAACAACGTCAACACCAGCAACTGCAACAAGAACACCTTCTCATGCACAATTACAACAGTGAAGATGACGACGACGACGACAACGCCGATGGCGCTGATGACGCCAACAATGACGTCATGAAACTAGTGGCTTCGACGTCATCAATCATCGGTATCAGACAGGATGCAGTGCATGCGAACACCTCAAATGACATCAAGTATTATAACCAACAACAGCAGCAGCAACAACAACTTCTTCAACAGCAACAACAACAACAATTTTTACAACAACAGCAACAACAAACTCAAAGACAGCAATCAATAAAAATGAAACAACATCACCAGCAACAACAACAACAGCAACAACAGGTATTAATTTCTCAGCCACAAAAACAACAAAAACAACAACGACAACAACAACAACAGCAACAACAACAACCACACGGACCGGTTGCTGTAGGAAACGTTAAAATTGCATTTTCCAGTTTCATCTTATAAATGAATGCATGTTGGTACGTATGTCTGTACGTTTGTATGTAGGTATGCATGTGTGCATGTACGTACGTGTGTACGCTTGTACGTACACACACCAGTATGTTTGTATACTTATGTATATTTAACAAAAAGTTTACAAAAAACAAACTATGATTCAACATGACCATATTACTTATTATTATTAGATTATATTATGTTATTATTATTATTATTATTATTACTACTATAATTATTATTATTGTTATTACAGTTGTTTATTGATGGTGTTGTTATGACGTCATCATCATCTTCATCAGTAGCATCATCACCATCATCATCACCACCACGTGTAGTTTCCTTCCTTATTTATTGCCGATGTTTCTGAGGAAAAATTAATCTTTCAATCACGAGTTTGTCACTAGGCCATCAAATATTAACGCCATCGTCATCGTCGTCGTTACCCTTTTCATGACCCTTACCACCATCCTTGTGGTGTGTTTCTACCCCATGCTGGAGGTAGAAACACACGGTATATAGGCTAATATATGCTGGACATCCCTCAAGAAGAAGCGAGTCGACGTCAAACGTGTTATCCTGGCCGGGCACACCTAAGCACCCCCCAACCAACCACCATCATGGTCATCTTTATCGCTTTTTTCATAGACATCATTAGCCCCCCATTCTCATCAACGCTATCGTCATCATCGTCGTCGTTTTCACCATCGTTTTTATAGTCATACAACAAAGAAACACACACACCACACAAACACACACACACATACACACAAACATACACACACACATACGTAGAGACATCTGCGTAAATCAACAAACAAATTCGCACGCAAAATCTCGTTGCACAAACATGAACCCAACCATTCAAAAACAACAAACAACCTTATAAAGTTTTTTCAGTTTTTCCAAACAATACAAAAGCATGCTTGTCACACAACAAACACACGCACGCACACATGTAAACTTATTCACACACACCCACACACACACACACACACACACACAGACGCACATAATAAAACACGCAAACAGTACTTTACATTCCCCCTTAAGAGAACTCGGCACGGGCTTTCGAGACGAAACTGTCATCTACAAAACTACAACAACAAAGTTAACAACAACCTAACATTAACATCGAAGACATCAATAACAATAAGATGCCACATCAATAACAATAACGATGCCAACGGCAGTAGCAGCAACAAACACAACAACAAACACAACAATAAACACAACAACAAACACAACAACAAACACAGTAACAAACACTAAATCATTCGCCACAACGACTCAATCAAGCAACAATTTAACAACAACAACAGCAACAACAAAAACAACAACAGCAGCAGCAGTAACAGTAACGATGACGTCATTATTGTCGCTGTATGGAATGTATGACGAGTGGAACGATCGAATGGGAGGCGATGATTTGAATGTAAAACAGCTGTGCTCGCTGGATTCGCTAACTTAAATCTACAACCCTTTATCCTCGGCTACTGCTGCTTTCGGAAACTTGAGAATGAAAAAATAATTTTATGATAGGAAGAAGTAAGAATTAGCGACGAGTGAGATGGATTTTTTAGAAATTAAATGGAATTTTTCAAAATCTGGTCTCGACTTAGGAAAAATAATTTGGCGTGAAGATAATTTTGATGTTGCCATTAAATGATTGACCGGCTGATTAGTTGATCATAAAAATCAACCAGAAAACTACAACAACAAAACAACAAAAGCAGCAGCAGTAACAACAACAACAACAACAACCGCAACAAGATGAATACTATAAAACTATTAGCGCCCGTAATTAAAGAGAATGATTGATTCTCATTTTACCGCATAATTGTTGAATGCTTGCTCGATCGAAAGAACGAATAAACATATACGAACGAATTAATTTTAAAAAATGAATAAAATGATTGATTGGATGAGCAAAATGATTGACTGAATGAATGAATTTATTTATTAAATGAATGAAGACGTTTTTGTATCGTTAAAGTAGGCGCATTATTTAGAATAGTTTCTTGTATTGTCCAGTGAAACGTGTCAATAAAATGATAGTCCTTCCTGAAACCTTTTGTCTTGCGCTACTAACTACCTACTTAAAAATATAAAATAGTACAAATGTTTGTGTGGGTGTGTGTGCGTGTGTTCGCTCGTACGTACGTGTGATTTTACGTGTGTGATAAGTATGTGTGCGTGCTAGTGTATGGTTGTGTGCGTGCGTGCGTGCGTGTGTGTGGTTGTGTGTGCGTGTGTGGTTGTGTGTGTGGTGTGTTAGAAATTATTACATTTATTACTTTCATAACACGATCGCTAACGGTTGTAGATTTGTCTTCCCATAAATATTGGGTCGGGAGTAAAAATATAAACGCGCCCCATCTCTCAGTTATAATTTACTTGGGGTCATTGATCCAATCTACATGAATATTCATTAGATTATTTGTAATTTAACTTATTAATATTTATTATCATTATTATTAAATCACGATTATTATTATATTAATTAATTAGTTAATATTTGGCAACTAATTCGTTTGATTTTATTGACCAATAAAACGCATATTTATTTCGCAGTAACAATTTTATTCATTTCATCATCATTACGGTATACAGTTCGCAATAAATAAATAAATAAATAAATATTAACATATTAACAAATAAATCGTGGATGTAGTCGTAATTTGATAGTAATAGTAATATAAAGTAGTAGTAATAGTAGTAGTAGTAGTGGTAGTAGCAGTAGTAGTAGTAGCAGTAGTAGTAGTAGCAGTAGCAGCAGTAGTAATAGTAGTAGTGGTAGTAGCAGTAGTAGTAGCAGCAGTAGTAGTGTCATTTGTAGTAGCAGTGGTAGAAAGTAGTAATACTAGCATTAGTAGTAGTAGTAGGGTTAGCAATATAATAGCAATAGTAGTAGTAGTAGGGTTAGCAATATAATAGCAATAGTAGTAGTAGTAGTAGTAATAGTAGTAGTAATACTAATAGCCAATTTAACTAAAGTAAAAAAACTTAACATAAAAAAAATGTGCGTAAATGATAAACAGAAGCGATATAAAATATAGCTCAACAGTCATCATCATTATTATTATCATTATCAAGACGTCATTATCATATTATATATTCATCACCATCATTTTCATTTGATCATTTTCATAACCCTACCATCATCACCATCACCAAAATCACCATCACCCTCACCAACATCATCATCACCAGCACCACTACAAAAATCATCATCATCACCACCAACATCATCATCAACATCATCATCTTGAACAACGTTATCATCATCGTCATCATTATCAGTGTCGAGAAATTCTCTACGTCACAAAAACACCACAGGCGATGATGACGTCAAATTAAATGGTGGTACGCAACGGAGGGACAATAACAAGGAGGACTAGTAGGTGGTGCAGTTAATAATCACTTATCATCCACAATTCTCCCCTCGTTTGTACATTCACATAATTTAATTATCATCTAATAATAATAATAAATAATAATAATGATAATAATAAAAATAATATATATATATATATATATATATATATATTCATGTCTGTGTGTGTGTTTGTTTGTGTGTACGTGTTCATCGGCAGACGAAGAGTAAGAGCGAACGAATGTCTCATAGTTTCAGTAGAGACGATGAAAATAATATTATTATCATGAACATTATTATTATTATTATTATTAAATACTAATAGTATTAACAAAGACGGAATATCGTTACAACTTATAATCAAAATGAGAGCTATAGAATACAAATTCATCGTCAGTCACTAAAAAATCATTCATTTTCAGACGCCTAACCGGTCAATCGGTCAAACAAACAACTATCCAGTCAGCCAAAGAGGCAACCAACTAAACAACCCATCGGCCAATCAATCAATCGATCGATCAATCGATCGATCGATCAATCAATCAATCAATCAATAAGCCAATCAATCAAACTACAGTCAATCAATCTATCAATCAATCAATCTATCAATCAATCAAACTACAGACAAACTTCTACTAAAATAATTACGCATATACATATATAGCCAAATCAACTACCCCATTTTCACTAATGTTATATACAAATACTATATTATGTGCGTAGTATGTATTTTGTTTATGTGTTTGTATGTGGTGCGTGCGTGTGTGTGTGTGTGGCATCAGTTACAAATGAATTATCGTCATATAAGACTATTCATATTTCACATTTTTTATAAGGTAATCCATAATTGATGAGAATTATTGGTGAAAATATAATAAAAATAGATTTAAATAAAAATCAATTGATAAAATAATTACGTTTCAACATACTGCATAACTTGTATAACTTTACGCAATTTTAAAGCACTAATGTAAAAACAGTTTCTAATTTTAATTTAATCAAAAAAATATTTTTTCCTCAATTTCAACTAATATTATCATAATCGCAATAAAAATGCCCAACGGGCAATATTATCGTTATTATTAATGACCTAATTAATTCCTAATGACTTAATTAATTTATTACTGACCAAGTTGACTAATCAATACATTTATAAGTTGACAAATCAATACGTGTATGTATGTATGTATGTGTATATAATTCACATAAAATAATATGATCCATCTAATGTAATTTTAATTACAAAACATCAGTCAGTATCAAGATAAGATTAGATGAATGCATATATCTATTGCACAACAGTACAACCCACAATCCATATATATAATAATAAAAATAATAACAAAAAGCAGGATAGGCAGAATTACGATGACGTCATTCAACCTCGATAAACGTTTGACCAGCGAATTTTTAGCCAAATGCATATATATGACGATTCTAAAAATTTCAATGGAATCACTAGTATCAAATAAAATTTCCGAGTGGCTACCTGCGAGAGATTTTATGAGGTTTTTGGTATCAGTTGGTAGGTCCTATTGGTGGTATTCAAATGAAAATAATAATAATAAAATTATTATAGTGAAAAATATTATTATAACACGTTACAAATTACGTTGTTCTATTATTTATTTATAATAATATTGTGAGGGAAACTCATCACTACAGCTTTATTTTGTCAGGTAAACATATAAATTATTATCCAAACTCATTTAAATTACATCCAATCCCAACAACAACCATAATAATAATAATAATAACAACAACAACATAATAGCAATCATAATAATAGTTTTTGAACAAAATGATGAAAAATGCCTAGCTCAGTAATTTCATAAAAAGCCCAAATGTTAAACAAGTACTGTAATGATGAGAAATAGGATGTATGGGCGTAAATAATAACTGGACAATAATAAAGAATTTCAAAAAATAATGAAAAATAATAACAAATAATAATAAAAAAACATAGAATTAATAGTCTTCTATCTCCATGCCGCAAATCTTCTGTCTTTTGTTGTTACTCGGACTATCTAAGCGGTCGTTGGGTCGTTTCCTCGACGACGTATCGACCAATAAGAAGTCTTCGCATAACGAGCGTGACGGTGAACGACGCGAATTACCTGTGAATAAATTATAATCAATTAATTAGTAATGTGTGGGCCAGAAAATGGCTCAATATGTCTCTGCTAATAGAGAAACTGAGTGATATAGTTAAAATAATACAATAAGTACCTTGATTCTGAATACCGAGTGCGTCTCGGAATAGCTGCAAATCGACGACACCATCTCTATTACAGTCACCATTTGATGCCAAGTAGCGAGGTAGAGATTCGATTCTGTTCATTCTGGACCCCCCGTTTATTCGATGGTGCCTGACTGGGGCTGGCTTGCCGCAGAGAAATGCTATTAGTTCATCTCTCTGTATGTTTCGCCGTCGTTTTTTGGCCCAGGACAGTATCTCTTTCGTTCTCCTTAACTGGCCGAGCTGTTGACCGAGTTCAAAGTTCTTTTTAACTGCTTCAAGGCCATCTTGTATAGAGAAATAAAAAAATTTTATGACATAAGATTAATATTATCGTGATATACGTAAGGATTATGATTAAATAAGTTATTTATTAATTTAAGAAGTTTGAAAAACTCAACATGTATAAGTTTATTGAACTTATTGTAAGTGCTAGCACATTTCAGCCTTAAGATTTCATTGAAAATTTATTACCACAACATTAATTATGTTAACATATAAAGTATTATCAATACTCCTACTTGGATGACATTCCAAAATTTAAATATTTTTAAGTAAAGTGAACAATAAAAGCAAATAATTAAAAATTATTACAATTTTTAGTTATAATATTTTATGATTAATTATAATTTTCATTTTATATATAGTAACAAACCTCGATAGAGTAATGTTGCATTACTGGCAGCCGTCTGAAAAGGTAACCAGAGGGATATCACAGTTCGCTGTTGACCTTCTGTCATTGGATTCAAATTTTAAAATATTAATTTAATCATGAGAGGTTTATTTTAATTTTTAGTAACAATTATTTAATAAAAATGACAAAATCTAACCAACAAGAGCTCCCTTGAATAAATAAACCCTATTCATACCATAATATACTATATCCCAATCAAAATTTAAAATAAATCATTTAAAAAAATGTTATGTAAAAATAAAAATTGAATAGTAGTTTTATGTGTAAATAAAAAACAAATTTTCTATTTTATATATTTTGTTAGCAAATGACTTCTATTAACAATTAACATTAACTAGCATTATTTAAAATGTTTTAAATAATTTTAATATAAATTTTTTAAGAACACATATAAAAATGTATTTAATTTTAAATTTATCCATCTGTGAGGAACTTTTTAATGGGCAGTAGTGCTAGTCTAGACTAAACTCTCTAGCCAGCTAGAGTAGGTGCAGAACTTGAATATTTTATTTATATTAAATAATATTCTAAGTAAAAAAATAAATAAATGTTAATGAAAATAAATTTATAAAAAATTTATAAAAAAATAGAAACCTTTGTGTAAATCTGTAATGGCAGAAGCTGAACTTTGAAAGGATGACCAGAGCTTCTGGGTGGTTTTCTCATTTTCGGCCAGTATGCGCTCCTCAATGAAACTTTCTTTGTCCCAATCCTCCAGATATTTCTTCTCCCAGTGACTAAGATAAATTTCAGGGCAGCCATCAGTGTCCGGCTCGTTGAAATCGTTCATTTTGAATTTTCGGTTCTGCTATAATCTGATCGAGAAATTATTTATTTGACGTCCATAACATACACAAGACGATTACATATACAAGACATTATATTATAACTTTATAACATTTACGAAATCATAGAACTTTAATTTTTTCAGAGAAAATTTTTACGTTAATTTATCATTTGTTTATTATATTTCAATTTGCATGAGTTAAATAAAAAAATAGTACTTTTTTATATAATTAGATTAAAAGATATAGATTTTTATTTAATTGAAATGTATTAAAAATCAGCTAGCTAATACAAACTGTAAATTAACTTTTAGTTTTAGGCTAGGATTGTTAGCGTTATCACACGTCGACTTGTTTTGATTTGAGGGGATCGGAGATTATTTTTCCGATGAAATAACTTTTAAATAACTAAAAAATAGTGTAATTATTCAAATTTGTTTAATTAATAAGATGAAATTAACTCCGAATCTAGAACAATTTTCAATTTTTATTTTGCTTTGGGTTGGTACCAAATTTTTTTTTTTTTCTTGAATATTTTATTTATATTAAATAATATTTCTTTTTTTCTATTTTGTATTTGATTTTTCTTGCTGACGAACTGGATAAGTTCATTTTTCCGGATAATAGATTTATTTTATTTAAAATTTTTGTTAATTAATCGTTGAATTTGACATCTCTATGCACGTTCAAAAATGTTAAATTCAAGTAGGTAATCTGCTTGAGTTTATATTATATTTATACTTTTATTTATAATTTTATATAGTCTTGAATAAAATTATGTCTTTTTTTATTTTATTCAGATGTTTGTTTTGAAAGTAGCAGTAGCAGACGTCATACCACTGAACAGTGATAACATCAATACAATACTAAGTAATTGATTTTAAATTTTAGTATGAAAACATTACACAAAAGGTCATTTTTTTGGCAAATATGATTATAATAATATAATATGTAATATCATGGAAAAAGCTAATCACTGGGTAAAAAATCTTAGCTTAGTTACCTTCTAAAATAAATATTAGTCAATTGTGATAACTTTGCAAGTTAGAAAAAAAATTAAATGAAATAATTATTTACAAAAGGCAGCTTAGCAGCCTCCTAAGCCCTCTAATCAAAGTAATGTAAACAAAAAGTTTTTTTATATTTTTGTGTTTAGAATAGATCACACTTATATTATGAACTTTGTGAACATGCTTCTGCATAACACACAATTACAAATTTTTATCCATGATTTTTTTTTTTTTTGGCAGATTCCAATGAGTTGGTTATGGTTAACTTCTATGCTGATTGGTGTCGATTCAGTCAGATGTTGACTCCGATCTTTGAAGAGGCGGAGAGGAAAGTTAAAGAGAAACATCCTGTATGTATTCATTTTTTTCAACTCCATCCATTCATTGTATTAGTCTTGAACCATCCAGTGCTCAAATATCATAAATAATGTTTTGTATTTTTCAGGACGAAGGGAAAGTTGTTTTTGCAAAAGTCGATTGTGATAGAGAAAGTAATATATTTTTTAATTACTCAGTTTTCAAGTATATTTTTGTCTAAAGTCTATTTTTGGATAAAACATTTCAGGATAATTTTTATAAAAATATTTATTTATTCTTTAATTTCTATTTTCTCATTGTGCAGGCCAGATAGCAGGCTTGTATCAGGTATCAAAGTACCCGACTCTGAAACTCTTCCAGCAGGGTCAGGTCATGAAGCGAGAGTACAGGGGTCAAAGGTCGGTTGACGCTTTTGTCAACTTCATCTCCGACCAGTTGCAGAATCCAATCCAAGTGGCCACAGATCCTGACGAACTGGACAATCTGGATGTTAGTCCCATCCTGTTCTTGTGTTGCATTTATATTCATCCTGAATAACTAGAACATTCATGTCATACATCGAATATGCACCTACATGCATATACACACATAATAGATGTATATATATATACACATACACGCACGCATACACGAAAACAGTGGCACAAGCCCCATGTGATTGGATACTTTGATTCAGAAGATAGTCCTGACTACAAGTTCTTCCAAAAGGTTGCCAGTATTTTGAGATCTGATTGTAACTTCCATAGCCTATCCGGGTTTGTCGTTGTTGTTGCTGTTGGTGGTGGTGGTGGTGATGTTGTTGTTGCTGATGATGTTGTTAATGATATAGATCATCATTCACCCACATGATGTAATCATTTAGTTAAATGTTTAACATTATCATTCACTCAGACCCTTGAGTGAGAAAGATAGGATTGCTGGCAACAAGATTGTGTTCAGGCCTGCTGTAGTTAGTCATCATCATTTTCATCATCACTTTCATCATCGTCGTCGCTAACATCATCACCACCGTCGTCATCATCTCCACCACCGTCGTCATCATCATCATCACCGTCATCATCATTATCAGGAGAATTACAATGAGATGGTCTTTCCTGGAATGGCCAGTGATTACAACATGCTGCTGAAGTGGACAACCGATAAGTGCGTGCCCCTCGTCAGAGAGATCACATTTGAAAATGCTGAGGTGCTGATGATGATGATGACGACGACTGTCGATGATGATGATGGTGATGACATCATGATGATTTTTATGAATAATTCTTTTAATCATTTATAATCCTGCTGCTATGATTAATACATTTTTAATATGATGAACCCTTATCTATTACTCTTTTTTCTTCCTCTCTCTTTCTCTCCCTGTCTCACTTTCTCTCACCCTGTCTCTGTGTGTCTTTCGCTCTCTTTCTTTCTCTCTCTTTCTCTCTCTTTCTCTCTCTATCTCTCTCTATACATAAATACATATGCACACACATAGGAACTGACAGAGGAGGGCCTGCCCTTCATGATATTGTTCCACCACCCTGACGACATCGACACCCCACAGAGATTTAGGAAGCACGTCGCTTCGGAGTTACTTCCCGAAAGAAGTTGAATATTTATTTGTGTGCATGTGGGTGCGTGTGCTTGCGTGAACATATACACATACACACATATCTATATGCACATTACACATACACACGTGTCTACACAGACTTTATGAACTTCTTGGTGGCTGACGGGTTGAAGTTCACCCACCCCCTCCATCATCTGGGCAAAAGTGCCAACGACCTTCCAATCATTGCCATCGACAGCTTTAAACACATGTACCTCTGGAATAAAAATGTCAAGGAGCATATGGAGTTTGTATTGTTTTTTCTTTGTAACTTTTCGTTTTTTTTTCTATATGTTTTTTCATCTATTTGTTGCATGGAACTGTGAATGTTGATAACATTGACGTCTTCATCCTGTTTCTTATTTTTTGCTTCGTTTTACTCACCACTCCTCTCCACAACTGCACAGAGACAAGGGGGCCCTCCTCACTTTTATTCAGGACTTGAAGTCTGGCAAACTGCACAGGGAATTCCACAATGGTCCTGATCCTACACAAGCTCCTGAGGTTAATGCTTATTTCTTTCTCTCTCTTTTTCTCTCTATATCTATCTATTCTCTCTCTCTCTCCTACTTTCTCTCTGTTTTTCACTCTCATGTTCAAATGTTTAACTAACTGGCTAAGTTTGTTTTCCTGTAATTTTTATTCAACACAACTCATTTTTTAAATGTTAAACGTTCACCAGCCATCAAATTTTCAATTCATGTTGCATTATCATATTGTTAATATTTTATTTACAATTTTAAAGCTAATTAAGATCATTTAGTGTATACGTATGCAATCATATGCACGCACGGCAACAACAACGTAATCCAACCATCCCTATCAACATTTCACTAGCTGCCAGTTGCAGGCAGTAACGACGACCCCTCAAGTGAGACAGACTCCTCGTCTCAGGCCCCCTCAGAGCACATCCCTCACGACCCAACTTCCGTTGAGACCAAGAAACCCGAGCACGTCCCCGGGCAGACATCACCCCCTGAATCTCTCTTCAAAAAATTGGCGCCTTCCAAGAATAGATACACCATACTTAGAGATGAGCTATAATTGTGTGTGTGTGTGTGTGTGTTTGCATATTTTTGTGCATGCTTTTTTGTATGTGTGTTTTATTGTATGTGTATGTGTATGTGTGTATGAGTATGAGGGTTTGTATGAGGGTTTTTGTTTGGTTAGTGCTTTGTTGCTTGCTGTTGTGATATGGTTTTTATTGTTGTTTATCTAGTTTATATTTGTTAATAATGACTTCTTTTACGTGTTTGGTTGATATGAACTATTCCATGTCGCTTGATTGATTGATTGATGGATGGATAAAATGCTTAGTTAATTGATTGGCTTGATTGGTTGGTTGATCGAATGCCTGGTTGAACGATTGTCTGGTTGGTTGATTGCTCAATGGATTCTTTGATTGTTTGATTGATTTTCATTAAAAATAGATCACAAGATGAAAAATTTCTTCACCTTGCAAATTATTTTTGCATAACACATCCAAGCAACTACGTGTCAATCTATCTATCCATCCCAGTTAATATCTGCTAAATTGACACATTAATAATATTTTTTATTATGCTTTCTAATTGTACAAAAAAAATGTTAAATACTTTGTTGCTGTTGTTTTTATTTTTGTAGCGCTTATTTTGTTTGGGTTATTTTTATACCAATAAGTAAATAATGATAATTGTTATTTTAATTATAGTTATTATTATTATTTTTGTTGATTTCTATTTTATCTGCCATATGTGTGTTTGTGTGTTTGCCTATGTGTTTGTCTGTGTCAAGCATCTATGTTTTTGTGCATGTTTTGTATGAGTCTTTGTGTATGTTTCTGTATGTGTATGCGTGTGTTGTTCATCTTAGTATGTTTTTGTATGTCTGTATGTGTTTTTATGTATGTGTGTGGGTGTGCGTGCGTGTGTGTCCACGGCTTTCTCTATTATTATCGATTAATTGGTGTTTGTGGGTTTATTTACATTTCTACAATTCGGATGATAATAATTGTAAAAATAACTTTTGCTATTTTTACCTCTATACAAAAATTTTTTGAATCAGACTGTTATATCTTTTAATGTTTGTTTGCCTGGATAAATGTGTGTGTGTGTGTGTGTCCGTGTATGTCTGCATATGTGTGTGTGTATGCGTATTGTTTTGTGTATACAATGTATGCGTTGTTTTATATGTTTGCTTTGCTTACGTGCACGTATGTGTATGATGTTTGACGTTTTTTTTTGCTTAAGAATGAATCTATCCATACATGCACAGGTGTATGTGATTTTTGATCTTAAATCCTGCTGTCTCAGTGATGAATAACGATTTCGATATAAACTACAGTTGATGTTTAAACATAATACGAATTTTGAATTTGACGCTATATAAATAACACATTATTATTATGGTTATTATTATGGTTGTTATTATTATGGTTGTTATTATTATGGTTGTTGTTATTATTATTATGGTTATTATTATTACTTTTTCTTGTAATAATAAGCAAAAACATGCCATGTACGTGCGTATCGTAGTAATAGCAATAGAGCTGCTAGTTTCGTTCACTAACAACAACAACGAGACATTCATACATAGTGCTTGTATATTATTTGTCCATGGTTTGTTGTTTATGTCTATGTTGTTTAAACATTCAATGACGTTGGGGGGGTTTTGTCGGCGGTCTGTCTGAACAACTTCAGGTTACTACAATGGACGATGTACATATATATTGTTGTATCATTAATTTATTTATTTAATTATTTATAATATGTATATATGATATAAATATATATATGATATAAATGATTATGATTAATAGTGATTAAATGTTGTTACAACTAATTGTTGCGTGTAAATTGAAAGGCAAATTTGAATGTACGTGTGTTTGTGTCTGTGTGTGTTTGTGTCTGTGTGTATGTGTGTAAGTAATAAGTGTGTACTGTTTTGTCTTCTGACATTCACTCTTCTCTATGTGGAATAATAACTATTGATTATAATAAATTATCATAATAAATTCGTGAGGAATGCATGTATATTAATAATTTCGACACGTCACGCACGTACAAGCGTGCGTGCACGCACTACAGGCATAAATACGTACTTGTATAAAACTCATACATGGTATTTTTTATTGAAATGATAGCACATTATTTGTATAGTTCAAAAATCTTTATGGCAATAGTAGAATTATAATAATATTATTATTATTTTATTACTATTAAATTATTTTATTTATTGTTAGGAGATCGTTAAGAGATGTACCCCTACCTGTACATCGCCGTAGTGAAATTTTATTTGGGATTTTTTTTAAAGAAATTACATGCTGTTTGGTTTTTTAATTTTTTTCAAATTATTCATGGTGTAGGCAGTTTACTATACTCGTGTATATATATATATATATATGTGTGTATGTGAGTGTGTGTATGTGTGTGTGTGTGTGTGTGTGAGAGAGAGAGAGAGAGAGCGTATATGTGTGTGTATTACTATTATATTTTAAAACAGCCATCATCAAATTTAAAATTTGGTGTGAAAATTATATACAAATTTAAAGTTATATATATATATGTGTGTGCGCGTGTGTTTGCTTGTTTGTGCGTGTGGGTGTGTATGTATATGTGTGCGTGTGTGTGTGCTGGTATTTATGTATACACAATAATACATATATTGTATCTATTCCCCATTAATTTAATCATTACAGTTTAAATCGTTAATTTTATTTTTATACTACGTATTTCAGTTAATTCACTAAATTTATTATATTTGAACATTTAAAAACATCCCATATGTTAACATACTTATGTTATGTGTGAGTGTGTGTGTGTTTACTTTGTATACTATGTATATACGTATATATATATATATATATATATATATATATATATATATATATATATATATATATATATATATATACTGGTAGTTAGTAATAACAGTTTGAAATACTTTGATTTATTTTTCAACGGTAAATTCTATATAATTTTAATTACATTAACAGTTAGATAATGAATTGATTTGCAATATAATCGCAAAAAAAATGTTTCTCTTTCTTGGTTGAGTTTGAGAATTCTACCTAAAAATCACGAAATTGTAAGAGATGAGGTGTTTGAAAGTAATGTAAAAACGAGAAAACTGTTACAGGCCTTTTAACCACTTGCGTATACTATTTACATTCTATTATTCTTAAGAGAGTATTTCAGTTACTGAAGTTATTTTTGAGTATTCGAGTTACTTGGACAGCCTGGCTATCATGAGGATGTACATGAATAGGTTGATGATATCCATGTAGAGCGTTAGGGCGGCGAATACGTACTCCTCAGGGCTGATGGCGTATTTGTGGCTGCCACCTATTATCATCTGTGTGTCCATAACTATGTACTATGTGCGTGAATAGATGGATGGATTGATGAAAAGATGGATAGATAGTTGAGTGAATGGGTGGATAGGTAGATGAAGGTAGGTGGATTGTGCTGGCAGAATGTTATCTGTATTGTTTATGTTATGTGTTCGTTGTTATTTTTGTGAGTTTGAGATTTTAAAATAATTTGGCATCACTCGAGTATTAATTAATCTATTTTTTTCAATAATTTTCTGTTTAAATAATAAAATTTAATTTACTCTGAACTCTTCGAGATAGAAATTAATTAAAACATATTACCAGACAGAACAGAAATGCTCCCAGACTAGCGTAAACCAAGTGAAGTATCTGAAATTATCAACAACTCTTGCAAGCTTCGTGCTTCAAGTTCATGCTTGCTTTACACATTTGGTGTGTTTTATCACAAATACACAGATACACACATACACAGAAACACACATACAATATGGCGTACCCTGTTCATGATGAATATGCACATAATTCCAAACACCATGAGGATTATGATGGCCACGAATAAAACTCCGTTGCATACCGTGAAATCTATCTGATTTGTGAATACAATCAAATATATATATAGCCAAATACTTAGTATAAATACATGAAAACCAAACATATGTATACATATATACACTACTTATATATATATACGATATATACAATAATTGATATATATACGGTACCAACTAATAAACTTTGCTAAAGAACTTTGCTATGCTTAAAGAAACTATTCAAAGGAATGACAACAACAAAGATGAAGAATACGATACCTTATATAAAATATTAGAGATATATACATCTATATTCCGTATATGAACCGTACCAATGTGAATACAAAATATTGTATCTGTATTTTGTATTTTTTTAAATATTTGTTTCAGTTTATTTGATTGGTTAAAACGATTAGTTGAACGCACCGAGTTGGATGTTGTTAAGTATTTATACAAAAAATGAGATTTCATATTTAATGGCACTGCACGGCCAAATTCTTACTTTGGTTTGGAAGGCGAAGAGAGTAAGTGCGAAGACAACCAGCTGTTAATTAATATGCTTAAATTATTGCTAATTAAAATTAAATACATTATTATTATTATTACAAATTAAATTCTATTTATTATTTTAACATGAAAAAACGATAATTCTGGGTTGGTAACCGTTGTGATTCCAATGGCTAAAGCTACAGTATCCCCTGAATGAAAACTTTTGAAATTTCATTCATTCGTTCGTTAGTTCATTTTTTCATTCACTCATTCGTTAGTTCATTCATTCTTTCAATCAGCTTTTCTTTTATTTATTTATTTATTTATTTATTTATTCATACATTAATTTATTCATTTAATAACCATTTTTTTAAATTATTTCAATTCCAAAATCCTGTGCAACCTTGTAAAGCAGCCGACCATCAAGCTCATGCAGAGTGTCTTGAATGAATGAATGAATGAATAAACGAATGAATAAATAAATGACCAAATGAATGAATGGATAAATGACAATGCATTCACTGTCCAAGAGCAAAAGGTCACCACATAATACAGGCAATGTCTGTAATTAGAGGTTTTCACGCGTTTTCTTGCACACTATGTGTAGTGTTTGTGTGTGGGTGTGTGTCTGTCTGTCTGTCTGTGTATATGTGTGTGTGTGTCTTGATTCCTCCAAAGCAAGATACACTAAAATAGAATGACCTTTAACCTTTTAATACGTAATAGAACACCCAGCCATACAGCTTGCACTTACGAAAAATGTCAAGAGAACGACGTTCCACGGATAAGTTCTTCTCAACGACTCGAAACAGGTCAACGCGAACATAAAGACGAAAGACGTTACTCTGTTTAATAGGATTTCATAAAATAATAAATAATAATTATAATAAATAATAGTAATAACAATAATTATTATTATTTCCGTATTAATAGTAATTTATAAACATTAAATAAATGTTCTACAGCAGTTTGATTGATAAAATTAAAGAAATCGTTTAAGTCACTGAAGTGACTGGATTATGGATTTCAAACAAATTCGCATTATTTCATTAGTGGTTATTATTTATATTAATTTTAAAAAGGTACATAAATACATACGTACGTAATTGTCCAAAATATTTAAGTTGCAGTTAAATTATTTTAGTCTAAAATTCGACATTCAATCTAACGCTGCTATGATCATTATCCATGAATGCTCGTTTGCAAAGTATCTAATTGGTGGCCTGCAGGTAAGTTTAATAATAATTAAAAGAAAATAGATATTTTTTAATAAAGAAAATTAATTAACTAAAAAGAATTATTAATTTTGTTTAGTATCTAAAATTTGATTAATTGGTTGATTGAATGATTGATTGGTTGGTTGAATAATAGATTGATTGATTGATTGATTGATTAATTGATTGATTGATTACGCACACGAAGGTGAATAGAACGACGAAGACCATGGTGACCATCAGTTGCAAGGTCACGATGGCATATACTTTCCTGATGAACCCTACAAAATAATTTTTTTTAATATAATGCATTCTTTCGTTCAATTTTTTCAGTTTTATTCTGCATGCTTCTCAAATAATTACTGAACAATGTAATATGAACGTTGCACGTTGAAAATGGATACAAAAATTACAAAATTATTTATTGTGTGTGTGCGTGTGTGTGCGTGAGAGAGAGGAAGAGAGAGAGAAAGAGAGGGAGAGAGAGAGAGAGAGAGTGGAGTGTATATTTAATTGATCATCGAATGGCCGTAGTTTCTCACACATTCGAATGCGTTTATCAGCGAAAAGGTCGTTAAATTTTTCAGAATTGTCATCCAAGCTGACGTGAGAGGCCATGAAGAAACTGCCCAGAGTCCCTTGCCCTCGCCCCATTTTAGATAATTAAGTAAATTAATTAATTAATAAGTTAATTAATTGGTTGATTAACTAATGTTAATAATTGAAAATTGTGATAAATTGTTACAATAGTTAGTAAATTAGGATGAAGTCTAATTATTATTATAATTGTTTATATTTCAGCAGCATTATTTGTTTATTATGCTATGACGAATGGTAGGATTTTTAATCAGTGTTGGGTAAAATAATTCGTTTTTAATTTAAAGAACAATCAAATTCGTTAAACAGCCTGTGGTCAACCAGGTTTATATTTTTGAAGAATCATCATCAGTACCGCCGCGATGCTTTTGTAGAATCGTAATCATCGTAGTTTAAAAATCTTTTAAATGTGTTTTTGTTAATTAGGTCACAACACAATCATCATCATCATCGATGTCGATATAATATTCAATTAAATTGAATTAAGAATTTTTTTAAACGTCAAGGTCAGTTCTTTTGATGTGCTAGTGTTGTGTGATTATGTATGATCATGTATGTGCTTTTGTTTCATATTAAAATCAAAAATAGCAATAAGTGGGTTAAATAATGATTTTAAATCGTTTGGAATTCAAATTTTGCCCAACACCGGCCTTTGTAATCTTGGCCAGTCAGAGGCGGTTTGATTCAGACTTTATGGCTGTTATTGTTACGAGAGTGTATATGCAAATGTTTGGTATTTAGTTGTAAACAATTGATTATTGCATTATATTAATGTAGCAGTAATTGTACATACCTTCTTTTTTCTATTCTTTCTTTCTGTTTCTTTTTCTTTCTCTCTCTCTCTCTTTCTCTCTCTCTCTCTATCTATCTCTCTTTTTCTCTCTCTCTCCGTTTCATTGTCCTCCCAATAAGTCATTACACACTAGTATAAGTAAAGTCTTAGCATACAGCATAAGTCTCATTGTAGATAGTAGTATTAAAACGTTAAACATATATGTAAGAGTTACACATGCATGTAAAATAATTTATTTTGAATTTTGTCATTTCATTTCCATACAAAAGAGAAAGCCACGTGAAGTTAATTACTTAATTGATTTCATAATTGATTACTTTTGAATTTTGTCATCCCATACTTTGGAACGAGAACATGCGTTTAATGTGAGTATCGTCATAAATAAATAATATTTCGAAATATTTTCTTTCGTGGCGGTGTACAATTGACGTCGTCTGATAATTATTCCAAACAACAATGCAGTTGCAATATTTAATAAAGTAATAAATTAGCTATAAAAATGCTGACTTAATTAAATATTTAACAACGAAAGTTCATGGGCAACATTGGATTCATCTGCAGCTGCAACAAGTTCGAGTGCAACACTACAACTTCCAACTTTTTAATTAACAGGACCAGTTCACAATCACTTGCATTGCATCAGCTCCTATGTCGTCATTAACAACAACTACGTCATCAACAACGACTTCTATAGATCCATCTGTATCTGTAAGTTCTCAGCAGATGGAGAAAGAACGGATTGAGCGCCTCTTCAAAAGGTTAGACATTGATCAAGATGGAAGGATTGGTCTGAATGACTTCACGAAGGCATTGAGTCAGCTGGATATTCCGACCACCAAAGAACAGAGAGAGGTCAGTTGGATCATATGATTCATTGTGTTTTGGCAATGTCTGTGTTTTGTTTTGTTTATGATAATAGTATAGTTATAGTCTATCTATAATAATCATTATTATAGTATAAGGGTTTTTAAAATTATATATTTATTATTTTTATAATTTTATTTTGGAAAATTTTAGTTTGCTTTTTGTACATAAAGTAAAATCATTGACAGGCTGTTTTTCAGGCCCTGACACTCTGACCTAATTTTTTCAGGTCTCACTTTGAAAAGTAGTACTGTAAAATAATATTAATGCAAATTAAATTTTTTAAAGTGGCAAATAATGATGAAAATTAATAATACTTTTTTAAAGAATTTTTTTAGCAAGTATGACGAGAACAAAGATGGAGTTATTAATCTTGAAGAATTCATTTCATACATCAAAGAGCATGAAAAAGGATTGAAGTTATCATTTGACTCCTTGGACCACAACAAAGATGGTGGGTGCTGTGATTGGTGGATCGTATGATTGTTGACACTATTTTGTTGTTTAATGATTGAAATAAATTGTTGATACTATAATTGTTTAATGATTGAAACAAAATGCATTGAAATTATTATCAAATGAAATTAATAAAATTTGTCAACTACATACAATATTTATTTAGGTTACATAGATGCCGACGAAGTGATCAACACATTGAAGAAGATAGGTGTTCAGATCAGCAGAGCAGAAGCCATTAAAATGATTAAAAGGTAATTTATGTTACAATATGAAGGATTTAATAAATAAATTTATAGAAATTAATATTTGTTTCTTTTTATTTTTATGGTTAATGTTATTTTTTTTATAATTAGGATGGATAAGAATAACAGTTTGACAATAAACTGGGATGAGTGGAGAGATTATTTGTTCATGTCACCTTCAATTGATGTCACAGAAATATGCAAAAGTTGGAGGCACTCTTTGGTTTGTTATCTATGTGCTGTGATTTTGTGTCTTTGCTCATGTCTTTGCTCATGTGTTTGTGTATGTGTGTGTGTGTGTGTGTGTGTGTGTGTGTGTGTGTGTGTGTGTGTATCTGTCTGTCTATAAGTCTATACGTTTGTGTGTGCTTTTTGTCCGTCTGTAAGTCTATGCATTTTTGTGTGTTTTTTGTGTGTTTGTGCCTTGCTATACTTTGGCGTGTTATAAACAAACATATTACAAAAAATATCTTTAGCCAATCAATTTTGAATTTGACAAACTAATTATTACATGCCAAAATCCTGATCAATCAATCAATCAACCAATCAACCAATCATTCAACCAAACAACCTGTGTAACCAACGAATCAGTCAACTGATCACCAACCAATGAAACGTTTTAAAAAGTCAATGGACACAGGCGAGCCAGCGGCAGTACCTGATGACTACACAGAGGCAGAACTTCAAAGTGGTGCCTGGTGGCGACACCTGGTGGCTGGTGGCATCGCCGGGGCCGTCTCCAGGACCTGCACTGCCCCTTTTGACCGACTCAAACTTACCCTCATGGTGAGCTAATGGGTGAAGGAATGAGTGAATGAATGAAAAAATGAGTGAAGGTGAATGAAAAAATGAATTAGTGAGTGGGTGAATAAATGAATAAAGAAATGAATGAGTGAACGAATAAATAAATGAATGAATGAATGTGTGAGTGAAATTGAGGGAGAGATGAATTTTAAAACAGAATAATTGCTTTGTAAAAATGTGCGTAGGGTGAATATTGACAGAGAAATATCATTTGATGGTTGGTGAGTTTAATAATAATGGAAGGACACTGATGATAATGTTGATAATGATATTAGTGATGATGATGGTGATGAGGATGGTTATGATGTTAGTGATGATGGTGATAATGACGGTGCTGATGATATTGATGTAACGACGACGATGATGATGATGATAGTGATGAGGATGTGCAACATTAAAATTATTCTTTGGTTTTCGTTTGTTTTATTGAGCAACTCACTAACCATACTTGACACAATGGCGCGCTAAACAAATATTTACATTACTTTGTCATCCGGCCAACTTTTTTGTTCATCATCCTCCTTGCTCTAACATTTCTCACTCTGACTTTCATCGTCATCATTGTCGTTATTGTTACCATTTCGCAATCATTATTAACCTCATTAGCTTCGCTATTATCAATATCATCACCTCTATCATTGTTGTATCGGTTTTCCATTTTTGCGTGTCATCTCTTTGCAATCGAACCCAATCACTGCAACAGCAATGCCAGGCAGCTTAATCGTTAGGCCATCACATTCTCTTGCAGGTGTACGCCTCACAGAAGAACCCAATCCAGATAATAGGAGGCTTCAGGTACATGATCAAGGAGGGGGGCATAACATCCCTGTGGAGAGGAAATGGCATCAACGTCGTCAAGATTGTCCCCGAGACTGCCGTCAAGTTCATGGCCTACGAGCAGGTTTCCTCTTGTGTTGTTGATATGTCGATGTGCATGAAAGTGTACACCATGCACCAAAAAATATGCAAATGTACTCAAATGTATATAGGCGGGAGTGTAAGCCGATGCCTGAAAACTTGTTTAATTTTGTCGTAAGTGCTTGTTAGCAATAATTGTGCACTTAGTTTTTCCATGTGTGTTTCAGCTTTATTGATACAATTGAATATTATTGATTGAGTTCATTTTATATACAAATTTTGCTACAAACAAATATACATACATACAAACAAACAAACATACATACAAACAATCAAACAAACATACAAACAAGCAAACAAATGAAGTAGAGTTATGAAAATTTTCAAATATCTAAAATACAAGAACATTGAAAGTAACTGTGAGAATTCTGCAATGATATTCTCATACCACATTCACCAAATGTGCTGGCTGATAACTAAAAGTGCGCATGAATGGATTGAACATGCGAGCCACTCTACAGGTCTAGATCTAGACCTATGAATGACACTACACACCTTCATTCTCAGATATATACATATTTAAAGTGCAAACAAACAACAAACAGGTGAAGAAGTTGATGGTGCTGAACAACAATGGCCTCGAGCTTGGAATCGTTGAGAGGTTTCTGGCAGGTTCAGCTGCTGGAGCCATCTCGCAAACTGTCATCTACCCCATGGAGGTGTTCATGTTTATCATTAAAAGTTATTTAGTTGACCAATCAGTGGAGTGACCAATTAACCAATCAATCATGTGACCAATAAAACAACCAACCAATCAACTTTCAGGTCCTCAAGACACGCCTTTCTCTCAGAAAAACAGGTCAGTTTGATGGGGTGCTGGACTGTGCCCGAAAGATATACGCGAGAGATGGATACCACTGTTTCTTCAAAGGCTACCTGACCAACCTTCTCGGGATCATTCCATACGCTGGCATTGATCTTGCCATATATGAGGTGAGATGTGCTGGCATTCTTTTTCAGTCAGGGGTAGACGAGTTAGTGGATTGGTTTGCTCAAATGAAGTACTATATGTTTGAACCTAGATAAATATATTGAAATAGGTTTAACTAAAATGAATGGATTTACTTAATCATTTATGATTGATGCAGCATGCAGTCGAATATAAACTCTTTCTCCCCACCATCATTCATCACATTGAAACCAACCCAACCTACTAGCAACTGAAGCACTGGTACATAGAGAAGTACCCTGACAAGAGGGAGCCTGGCTCTCTGGTGCTACTTGCTTGTGGTACGATCAGCAGCTCTTGCGGTGCCGTCGCCAGCTACCCATTGGCGCTTATCAGGGCCAAACAACAAATGAATGGTCGGTTTTTGTTTGTGAGTGTGTGTGTATTTGTTTGTGTACGTGTGTATGCGCGTGTGCGTGTGTATATAATATAAAGTTGTTGCGCTGCATGCTTCTATGTAGTTTCATTTTCATGGTTATCAAATTTTCTCTACATTTAGAATATTTTTTTAGTAGTTATGATGAAAAATTGGAAAGGTGAAGTTCTTTGAACTTTCATTTCTCCTATTCAGTAAGCGTGCATCAAGTAGAACTGTCACTGGCGGGGCACTTGCGATACATCCTCGCAAACGAGGGTCCCCGAGGGCTCTACAGAGGGCTGGCTCCGAACTTTCTCAAAGTGGCCCCAGCTGTCAGCATCAGTTACGTCGTATACGAACACGCTAGAAAGTTACTAGGCATTGAAATGTCCTGACTGCCGATGCTGTTGTTGACGATGGTGGTGGTGGTGGTAAACATGTTGGTGATGGTGGTGCTCCTCGTGTCTATGAAAGCGATGTTGGTGATGAAGATGATGTAGATGATGATGATGAAGATGATGTAGATGATGATGATGATGATGACTGAGGTGAAACCGATAAAAACCGATTTTTATAAAAAAAATAGGATAGTTATTTGTAACTGTTTTGTTTTTGTCAGACTTGCTTGATGTGGTTTTTGCTCAAAATTGACTGATGGTTATGCATTGGTTGATTGATTTGTTGTTAGTTGATTGATTGAGTTGTTGATAGATTGATTGATTGATTGATTGGTTGAGTTGTTGGTTGATTGAGTTGTTGATTGATTGATTAATTGGTTATGTGATTGATTGGTTAAGTGATTGATAGCGTGTAGTTAGCTGGTGTATTTGTTGATTGACAGAAGTGTCGACCAGTCATAATTTATTTTATCAATTTGCTACACTGGCACAACTTTTGACACCGTGTATAACGTATAACAACATGTGGGTACTTATCAATATCGGATTTGTTAGCTTTGCACATGCTATAATCTTTCATTCAAAATTTTTCATTCAACTTACATTCATTTGTAATAGTTCCTCTCCTCTCTCTCTCTCTCTGTCTCTCTCTCTCTCTCTCTCTCTCTCTCTCTCTCTCTCTCTCTCTCTCTCTCTCTCTCTCTCTCTCTCTCTCTCTCTGTCTCTCTCCTTAGCTGCTCCAATATTTTTTAAATTTAAAGTGGATTTTCCCCTTTTTCTTTAAATTTGGCATTTTCAGAAAATTGATTTGCAGGAAACGCGCTTGTACATTTAGGAGTTTTATGGGCTTACAGATTACAGTTTTTAGTGTTTTTGAATCAATCTTTCATTCATTCTTTTATTCATTCATTCTTTCTGGAATTTTCCATTTTTGTATTATATATATATATATATATATATATAATATATTATATATAATATATAATCACATTGTGTTTTCTTGATAAATTATTTTTTAGATTTTAGCCATTTATTCAGTTGATTAATTAATTGATTAATCAATTCAGTTGTTTATTTAATATAATTATAGATGTGTTTAATTTCTTAAAACGGTTCATTTTCTTATTAGTTAAGCTCTGATTTTAGTTAAATCATTTTTTGGATTGACATACATTTTATTATTATTATTATTATTGTTGTTGTTGCTGTTGTTATTATTATTATTATTGTTATTATTATTGTTATTATTATTGTTATTATTATTATTATTATTATTATTATTATTATTATTGTTATTCCCGTTGCAACATCACAGCAATACGCCACTATTTACTAATCCATCTAACACTGTTTTTATCTGCATTAGTTTATTATAGTCTGTTATTATGATTATTATTATTATTATTATTTCTATTATTCGCTCAATTGTAAATTTAAAATACAGAGATAGTTTGTCAGTTTTGCTATGTTATGATTTTTGGACAGACTTCCACTTTAATGATTGTGAATTATATATAATTCAATCAATCATGTGAATTATATATAATTCAATCAATCATGTGAATTATATATAATTCAATCAATCATTCACCATTTTGCTGTTTCAGTTAACAATGTGTATTTTTTCGTTTTTTTTGGCGAAGAACTTTTATTTGGAATGCCCGAAAGACTTAATTTATAATCATTAACAATCATAATTTTTACAGATTTTTACATTTCTTTTTCAAGTTTTCCAACTTTTAGGTAATGATTTGTAAGAAGTCCTATAAATTCATTAAAACCATCCAACAATAACTTGGGAAATATAACCCGCTGTCATCTCACTCATTCAACTTACCACAACAACCTCAAAGACTAACTAACTAAACTACAACAATGTAGCCCCTTTAACGACCACGGACCTCGTTATAAAAAAACATTCAACTTTCAAGTCCTTTTGTTTCAAATCGTATATAAAGATGAGAAATTTAGCACCACCTTGTTAATGACACACTGACGTGGAAATGTCAGGAAATGAATTGATTTTAAAATGACACCTGGAAATTTCATTTGTTGGATTACTGGCAGAAGAAGTGTGATAAGAAAATTGGAAAACTTGAAAAAGAGTCCTAACGATCCGATAGCCTAGATCGAATTCAATAAAATATGTATAGAGGATAGAATCCTGCTTAAATTTCCTATACGTCATTAATTTAATTTTTTTATATGTTAGAGGGCACGAATAATAAATAAACTAAATAATAATATGATACTGCTGTTATTTTAATACTGTACGTCATCCTCATTTCAATGCGTTTGTTGGTCCAATAGACGGTGAACTGTTGATTTGTTTGCTGCAGGGTTTTTTAGTTACCTTCTTTAACTGCTAGTTAATATTTTAATTATTCATTTATTTATCCTGTTTTTGTTATTATTATAACATTTCTTCAAATGGAATTTTCAATTCAATTTTGATTTGGCATTTTGGTTTAACTTTTTTTATGTATACTTATATTTACACATGATATATATATGTATATATTTATATGTATATATATATATATATTATATATATATATATATATATATATTTATTATGAAAATTACTTTTGTACATCGCACCATTTGATTGTATTGTCTCAATTTCTTTTTTACATTTTCTATTATGCAGAAACATATAAAATTTAACTGTCTGTTTAAATGTTATTTATATATATGTACTATGTAATGATTGTTTTAAAAATTATTGATATGTACTATATTTTGATTCCTTACTTTCTGAATGAATAAAAAACTTGGTCGTAGACATAGATAATGTTTGTGTTTTCGTCAGATCATTTTTATCTATTGAAATTATATAGGTGTATATACGTATTTAAGTACTGCATGTCTAATTTGTAAGAATATAATTATATATATATTATACAATAGTGAGTGTATATGTATATATCAAAGATATTGCTTTGATACTTACATAAATATAAGTATTAACTTTGAATAAAAATTTCTTAATTATCTATGAATTTGCATCTCAATTTTCTAAACGTCTTTGCTATTTAGATCCTTATTTTCGTGCAATTCGTAAAATAAAAATTAAAGGACGAGATTTTTCTAAAAAAAATTGTTTTTTGTTGAAAATAATAAAATAGATTATCGAGGATGGCAGCTACGAAAGTTTCAGAAACATCTGCTCAGTTGACATCTTGTAAAGCTATTTTGTTGGTGCTGGTTGGAGAACCGGTCAATCCAGCACAGAAGGATTCAGTCATTTCTGAATTAGAGAAAGGTTATTTATAATTTATTAACATTATTTATTTTGACTGTTTCAAAAAAATTATAATTCAGGCATAGAATTGGTTAATTTAGTCATTAGTTGTTTAAGTGAATGGAGATTTTTGATTTATTTTTATATAATATAACACTAGGGTGCTAGAAGTTTTAATTAATTAATTTAATAATTAAATCTCAGATTTTTCACTGATTAATTAATTAATTAATCATTAAATTAAAATATTATATATTAAACATAAACGTTAAACTGATTAAAGATTGTTATTTTAATTTTTAAGTTTACAATTTTTAAAGTTAAACATAAACATATTTATAAATAAATGTTTAAGAGATAAAAATATATATGAATAAGTATATGTATGAGTGACTGTGAGAAAGTCTTCTCTTTTTTTCTCTTCTTTTCATTCCTGCTGTCATACTCTCTGTCTCATCTCATAGATTCAACTTAGATAGAGATAGATAAAGCAGACTGATTTGATGTTCTTCTCTATTAAATTTAATTTAAGACTATTAATATTTTTGCAAAACTAAAGAAAAAATGGCTTCAACCACATATTTCTTTTTTCTTTAGGCATAAAATCATGGAATGTTGAGATGTCTGGTTGTAACATCTTTGATGAACTTGAAACGGCACAGACCACATTTACCATCAATGATGAAGGTTCTCATGGTTAGTTAATCAATAGATAGATATTTATAAAAATAACATAGAAAATCTTTTAAGTAACAATTATTTTTGTAATTTTATAGGAGAAAAAGTTCTGACTTACAATTCAGATGTGGTTTCGATTGAAGTCTTAATCTATCCAACATTTAAACTTGCCCAGAGCAAACTGAAACAGTTTTTCACCAAAGAAGGTTCTTATAGGCACCTTGTATATGCAGGACCATCTGTTAGGGGAGCCAGTAAGTGGATCTTACAAGATGCTCTATTCAGTTGGAACAACTTCTTAGAAATTTTCCAAAGTTCTGAAGTATTAAATGCCATCAAGCAAAATGTAGTTCGTGGACATGTCATCATAAATTCTTACGTTGACAACAATTTGCTTGACGTGAAGTTTTCAAAAGCAACTGGTTTATCATTTAAACTGAATGCCCCACACCAGGAGAGGGAAGAGAATGTTGATAACTTCATAGCTTATATTTCACAATTTGTTGTTGTAGAGGAAGCAAACATCCTCCTGAGGTCAACAGATGTTGTTGGCAACATAAGGTTTAACAGGCCAACAATTTACATATTTCCAGCTTGTCAGGGTGATTCAGCATTATTTGGAATCAATGGATTCAACCTGCTAGTTGATGGTGGCTACAGTAAAAAGTCATGCTTTTGGGATTTTGCAAGACACTTGGATAGATTGGATGCCATCTTGATTTCTCATCTATCCATTGATAATTATTTTGGTATTAACTCCCTTTTGATTAAAAAATTTAAAGATGGTTTTCAGCAGGAAATAGGCTGTGTTTTTGTTAACTCCATTAAAGATACTGCCAAGTTATGTGACAATGCTAGTAATAATTGCATTGATGTTGATTCACTTTCTAAAGCTTCAGTTCTCATAGAATCAATGAAACTGATGAATATTATTTTCAAGCCATGCTTCAACAATAGCAACATGCAACCAATCAATCTCTATCACAAAGTTGGCCATGGTTCTTTGGATCTCTTTGTTCTCAGTCCATCACAAAACAGCAAGAGTACAAATGAATTTCTTTCTATGTGGAGCAAGAATGTTGACCCATTTGTATCAAAGGTTGGCCAAGCCATAAGTGACTGTGTCTCAATTTGTGCAATATTGGTTTGGAAACCTGCATCTCCACATGATACAATTACCAGGCTGCTTCTCCCTGGAGCTGTCAATCAAAGTGTTCTCTTTGAAGGAATGGAAAAACTAAAAAATATTTCTTTGTTTCATCAACCGACTTGCAGAGAAAAAGATTTGAACCCACACAAACCAGAAAAAAAACCTGCCAAGCTGGTTACAAAAACTGATGTAACATCTCCAAGATCCGATCATTCTGGTAAAAGCAAAAATACTTGGCCTGCTAAAAAAGAATCAGTTGGTAATGATCTCAATAAATCTAACAAAAAGGAAGATGCTGGTACAAATTTGAAAAAAGATAAGATCAAACCTGAATTAATTGACGATAATAAAGAGACGAACAGTAAACTTGTTGATGAAAATAAAGAGCTACCTACTGTTGATGCAAGTGTTGAAGTTTTAAATGCTCCAATGCCTGAAAAAGATGAAAACTTGATAATTGAACCAACCGTTTTGAATTTTAATGCAATTAAAGCAGATTCAAGTGAACCTGCAAAATCTCTTGGTGATGTCGTTACAAGTGTTGAACAAGTGCAAACAGATTCAAGAAATGTTGAGCTTTCCAGACAAGATAGTTTAGAAAATATTGAAGAAGCTGTCTTGGAGCCTGGTGATGATAAGTTGGATGGGATCGACCTTAGTGATCCAAATAGTCTGAATATGGGCAAACTTCAAGAAGGTCTCTCAGACACTGTAAATCAATTTGATTCTATTTCAGACAAGGTTGAGGTTAAATGTCAAGGTGATGAAATCAAGGGCTTACAAGATCAATCAAGTAACAATGGAGAGAAGGATGAGAAAGATGTGTTTGGTGAATTAAATACCTGGGACAAACCGCTAGGCGTTCCTCCCCCATACAAGATGTCGCACAAAATAACTGCTCCATCTTCAAGCAAGAAACTTACAGCTAGGGGAACTTTGCAAACCGGCAGAACGGGCCCATCTAAATTTGGACAAAAGTTAGGAAATGTTATATACCTGGATTTGGCGTACATACCTCAGCACGGCGACCCTCATCATGTTGATGTTGATTTTTTCAAAAGAGTCAGAGCAAGGTATTATGTTCTTTCAACAATCTGTCCAGACGCAGTAGTGCTGACTGCCCTTCTCGAAGGCAAGCAGACCTGGGAGGACCCGAGTTTGGAGGTGACCATCATTCCAACGTACGACACCGAGGTTCTAAGGTACTGGATGGCTGCCCATCAAGGTCAGTTGAGTCAGTTGAGAATCAACGTTGCTCCTGCAGCCAACAGATGCACCATTCAACTGCAGGACCACGAGACCAGTTGTGCTGCTTACAGATTGGAATTTTAAAAAGGCCGATGATGTTTTGTTCAGTGTTTTTTATATTTTAACAATGCTATTTCCATTTTCTTACGTTAAATTAGTTGCTAACAAATTGCTTTTAAAGTGTGCTTATGCTTTTAAAAATTTGAATCGCAAAAAACTTAACGCCGCATCATGCTACGCTATCTGTAATGTTTTAATTTTAATAACTTTTGGTTTTCAGCTTAATTTTATATTCTAATTGATATTGTCCATAATTATTGTTATTTTAACATTAGGCCTTTTGCATTCTTCAAAACATTTCTGAACTTTATATCTACATACTTACACGTTACACTTACAATATATACATGTTATTTACTCATTGTTTTTTTTGACTGCTACTTCAATCATGCATACATTCGTTTATTCATTCAGTCATCCACGTTTATTTAATCACTTTTTTTGTTTGATTGTCCATTTTGAAGCTACTTTTGGATTTAAACATCCGATCACTCAAGCGTTTTTAAAAATTTACTACGGAAATTTTTTTTGAAGTTAATATTAAATGATGATGATGAATTTATAGTTGCATCTCATGAATATCTAGTCACTTTCTCATCGTCGTGTTCATCTTTATTAATGTTTATTTATTAATTTTTTCATTATAAGCTTGTTTTTTATTCATTGTTAGTATAATAAACTCATTATTGTAAATAAATGTTGAATTGTTCTCGTGCGCTTCACGGTAACAGGTTGAATAAATCTACAATTAATGACAGATCTTGTGAAATTTTGAGAAACCTGTTTTCCTTAACAGTTGATGAATGAACGGATAATGTTTGAAATGTTTTATTTACAAAGAAACGTCTACGAGCGTCTCTAGAACTTATATTTAAGGAGAAATGTTTACAGTTAACTGCGTGACAAATAAACAGTCGTCTCATACAATGAAGTATTGTGTTGACTTGCAGTGTGCTTGCACACGTGCGAGTGTAAGTGTATATTTAAACATGTGTGTGTGTGTGTGTGTGTGTGCTAGCGTTCATGTACTGCTCTTCACATCCCCACTCTTCTATATATGCATACTTTTGTGTGCGTGTGTAAGAATCAACACATTTAAAAATACCGTTTAACGTGAAAAATAGATATTTATGGTAATACTCAAGCGCGTATGTAAGGGGTTTGTACGCGCTAACGTATTTAAGTGTATTTGATGTGCATTCGTATTATTGGGTATTATATACATACATACTTGTATACTGAGCACAAGAGATACTATATCGAGTACCTACATCTATTATAAACTAGCTAAGTAGTTCTTTTGTAGTGCTGCTACTATCGCCTAGCCAGCATGCAATTCAGCTCTCTAGTTGAGTTTCATTGATAGAGTTTAGAGTAAAATAACTTGTATTATGATTGTTTATTTGGCTTTTTGGTTTGAATAATTTTAGAGCTATTTTTTCGCCTTTTGTGGTGTTTTATATATATGAAAAGAAGATGAGCCTTATTATTATAACAAATAACGTGATTAAGTTAATCGCTTTGAAGTTGTAAAAAGTGTTTTTTTTTGCAAAACTTCTCTACTAATTGCATGCAAATTTTATAAGTTAGGAAAAAACACGTTGAACATTTGATTTCGCGTAAATATTTATCTAACCAGAGTTGTAGTATATTTGTTTTATATCTTTAACTAAAGTTAAACTTGTAAAATTGCACCCAACACGAATGGAATCACCAATATTTGATTCCAACACTTGGCCGTCCGATCAAGCTGTTGGATGACAAGGGAATTCTGAAAACTTTGTAACTTATGGACATGACTTTTATTATTAAAGCAGAAATATTACAACTATGAAAGGATATTCCTTCGGTTTAAATAACGGAAATAAAGAAGTTTGTAAATTTTAATGAATATATTTTCTAAATAAATAAAATTAATTAATCAGGTTTTCCAAAATCGTGATGACCTCTTAAAGATGAGTTAGATAAGTTATCCATCAAGTTATAAGTTATTCATTATAATACACTATTTTTATTTTAATCAATTAACTTTTAGTTATGTTCGATTAACTTTTAGTTACCTCAAAAGTAAACTTCACCTATCTACCTACCACGTGTATGTGTGCTTGTGTGATTGGTTGACTCTAACTAATTAGTTGGTTAGGGATTAATTTGTTAATAAATTAACTATGGGCGGTTTATTCAAAACCTTTTTGGAATTAGTAAGTTTCAACCTTCTTAAAAATTTTAAATTAAACTTTATTTTAATCTTCTTCTTAACTACTTAACTAAATTACTAAACTCTAGCTAGTCTCTAATCTAAATGACTCACTAACTAAACTAAACTATAAAAAAGTAAAGCTTTATTTTTTTAAATTTTATTCAATAATTTATATTATAATTATTTATTATGAAGAAGTTTCTTATTCATTTTCCTTTCTTATTTTCTTTACAAAAAAAAATAAATATAGAAGACTGTTCACTGTATCACTGTATAAAAAAAAAGTTTATGAAATACTAATAATTACTATAGTATGGTCAAAAATTAATTTTTTCTGTACATCTATCTATAATAGTCACTAGGTACAGAGATAGTTAATTTTAATACTATCTTTATATTTCAATGTCAAAGTTTTTGATCAATTTGAATAAAAATTGAAATGAGAAAAAAACAGATAATAAAAATTAAAAAATTTTATAGATTTGAAAAAATCTTTATTTCATTTATTATCATTTATAAAAGGATTATAAATAAAATAAATATTATATATATATATGTGTATGTGTGTGAATTGTGTGTGTGTGTGTGAATTGTTTGTGTGTGTGTGTGTGAATTGTGTGTGTGATCACAATTTAACTAGATTGCATCACTTTCTACTCCAACCTACTCCAACTAAAGTTTAGTTACTAAGGTCTCATATATATAGACATATATACATAAATACATACACACATACACACACACACACACACACACACACACACACACACACACACACATAATAATAATACATACATTCGTACATACATCATACATACTCACAACACACACATACATTCATACATACATACACACACACACATACACACACACACACACATACACACACACACATATATATCATCTTATTCATAGTCTAGTTATTTTTCTTTCTTATATAACATAATTTCATTATTTATTATATGTTGCATACATTACATAATAATAAGAATAATAATAATAAGAATAATAAATAATAATAAGAATAACTATAACAATAATTATCATAATTATATGGTGTAATCCAGTTTATCAAAGTTAAAAATTATTAATTATTGGAGACGAAAAATTTGATAAATAAGAACATGGAGATATAAAAATAGTTGAGAACATAGAAATAAATGTCAATAGCTTAATATGGCCATAGATAGCTATGAACATAGACTCTTAAAAGTATGGATGACTGATTTATTTTATAGGGTATATTTTGGTTACACTATACAGGAAATTATTAACTAGTCTGCTTGTTCATCATAGCCATTTGTCAAATCAAATGAAGGCCACTATTATAATGGGGTATATTGTTATATATATATATATATATATATATATATATATATATATATATATATATATGTATATATATGCTTGAGTGTGTATTTTTGTGTATGAATGTGTGTGTGTTAGTATGTGTGAGTGCGTGTGTGTTGTGTGTGTGATAGTGTTCTATCATTAAAAAGTATTTGTGCTTTGTTATTGGTGGCCACTAAAAGAACAATGTTTACCTTTTATACCAGTTTAAAAGTGAAGGCTTGGTTTGAGCAACTAATTCATTCATATATTTCACTCGCCCACACACGCACATATATACGTACACACACACAAACATACAAACACAAATACAAACATACACTAACACGATAATATTGATAATATTAATATGACCGATAGCCACTACTTTACTCTTGCATCAATTGATCAGTAGCGGCTTTGACGTCGGGTACTCCAGTGAATCAGTTTTGTTATAAATTACTATTACTTATTATTATTATTATTTATTATTTCTCTGCGTAGGTGTATGTATCTCTACTGGATTATTCTTTTCTGTCATACCAAATTTAGATAAATCAAAATTTGAAGTGAAAATGTGTATGTACAACGACACGCACGTACAGTCACACACGTACACACACGTATGTATGTATGTATGTATGTATGTATACATGTATGTATGTATACATGTATGTATGTATGTATGTATACATGTATGTATGTATACATGTATGCATGTATGTATCGTCGTCGTCATCTTCATTTTTATGTTTAATCGTCAAATAGAATATTTTATATCAATTGATTTATTTCTTGCATGGTGTACAGGAATAAATAAATGTGTTTGCAATGTAATAGATACAATCAAATATAGTATACCATAGTATCAAATATACAATTACATTCATACATTTGTGCCACACGCACCACACACACACACACACACACACACACACACACACACACACACACACACACACACATGGTAATAAACTGTTCACAGAACATTCATGTCATGTAAAAATTGTCCGGATTGGATAGATCATTTTATTGTGTTTTATTTTATATACTAGTCGCTGATCAACTGTTGTGTGGCACGTTAAGTTTTATTTCATCGTCGTCGTCATCTTCATTTTTATGTTTAATCGTCAAATAGAATATTTTATATCAAATTTCATCAGTTAGTCTTGTTTGACAGGCCACACACCATCGTCAGTGGTGTGGTGGTTAGAACTGTTGTAGTGGTCTGGCTTTTGTACGACTTCAAACTTCAAAGGCCGTTTCTGTTTTTCAAAACTTTGATGGATACCGGAAATTTTTCTAAAATTTCATGAAGAATTGTTTGTGTTTAGGATACGACACCTAGAGCTTCTAATTTATTGTTTAATTCGCTGTAGTAATCGGGAACTCGCACTCCATCCCACCCTGTTCAAGCTTTCGACCCAACTTCAGGGATGGATTGGATATCCAAAAGTTTCAACTTATTTGTATGGGCCATTTTTTCATAATTTATTATTCATATTATTCATGTGATGTGTCTCATGATACATAAGTATACGTCCATTAATTTTTCCCAAACAGTTGCACACAAACAGTAGTAACAGCAGCAGCGGCAGTAGCAACCACACAAGCCACCACTCGCCACCTGTACAATCTCACAGTGCCCTCGCTGAATCAAATGCTACCCTTGTTCAGTTCCTCAAGGGTTTCGGGCATGATCCCAGTGAAAGTTTTGCTTTAAGGTTGTTTCTTTTTGTGTGTGTATGCTTGTGCGTGTTGGTGTGCGCGCGTGTTTATTTGTTTGTGTAAGTGTGTGCATGCGTGTGTGTGTAAATCAGATGACACACACGTACATAAAAACACATGTGTTAGGATGTGCCTTCAGCGTCCTTTAGTTATTAAATGAGGCGTTCTGATGTTTCAAGCACTTGATAATTTTCATTTATTTTTCAATTTTAACATCTTTTAAAGATAGCTAGCTCTATAGAGAAATGCTGAATTATCTTCATCTGACTAGATGATTAGCAACAAAATGTTGATCCAGTGGGAACAGTCATTCAGTGGCCACCTCGTCATCATCATCCTCATCATCGTTTCACTATAACCATCATTATCTCCAATCACATCATTGCAAATCAACATTGATTTGAATCTCAAATTCATTTGCCAATTTTAAATGCATTACTCTGGTTATAGTGTGTGTGTGTGTGTGTGTGTGTGTGTGTGTGTGTGTGTGTGTGTGTGTGTGTGTGTGTGTGTGTGTGTGTGTGTGTGTGTGTGTGTGTGTGTGTGCATACTTACGTTTATGTATGCAGATATGTAGAACACAACACATACATGCATACCAATCTATGCACATATCATAAATGCAGTTAATATAGATATGTGTATGTGTGTATAGAAGTTTACACGTATGTGTGTATATATGTATGTGTAATTGAATGTGTAACTGTGTGTATGTGTGTATATATTTATGTGTATAGTGAATGTATTTATATCATATTGAGCATAATAGTATGCCTGCAAAATTGCATATATAATTTGGGCTTGACATTATTACTACAGTGAAGAAAAGCTTAGCTCTTTTACATACATGCGATACATACATACATACATAACAAACATACATATATACATACATACATACATACACTTACCTACGTATATATACATCTATACTTACATGCCTGTATGTTTGTTTGTTTGTATGTTTGTTTGTTTGTTTGTACATACAAACAACGTGTGTGTGTGTGCGTGCGTGCGTGCGTGCGTGTGTGTGTATGTATGTATGTATGTATGTATGTATAGATGTATAGATGTATGTATATATTGTATGTATGTGTGTACATACGCCACAACACAACGCTATAACATTGTCTGCATTGATTATTTAAAGTATTTAGGTTAAATTTCTGAATATTTTAAAATAAGTTTGCACACACATGCAATGCACACCAATTCAGCGTATGTTTGTACGTATGTATATGTATGTATGTGTATGTGCTTATGTATTTATCTTTGTATCGATGTATGTGTTTGTATGTATGTTTGTATGTATCTTTACGTATGTGTGTGTGTGTGTGTGTGTGTGTGCGTGCGCGTGCGTGTGCATGTATTTGTATTATGTTTATTTGCACGTAATGAATTTATAAAAAAAATTTTTTGTCTTTTAAATTATCCTAAATGATCTGAATTATTAAATAAGTCAGTTGCGGTGAGCCTGTTCGAATGCATAGAGATTCTCGCATATCACGTGCAATTTGCTTGTTTCACGAGTATTTATACATACAAATAAACTACTTTAATCTTTAATTTGTGTTGATCAATTTTAATTTCATTTGGATAGGGTGACTTTCCTACAAGCATTTGGTTGCTTTTTCAGTTTACCCCTCTTTTTTGAGAAAATAAAATAAATAAAATGTACATACATATATACATACATGCATGCATTGTGAAAACTATCGAAGAAAGAATTGTTACGAATAAATGAATGAAATAAATAAATAAATAAATAATTTATATGAGACGTTCTTAAAGTTCCCTTTTTCAAAATTTAAAATGACGTCTATTTTTCTCAAACAGCAGCATGGGCAAGAAACATCAACATCATGATGGTTTGGCAACTCAGAAAAAAAGTTAGTTGTGGACGTTGTGTGTGTCTGTGTCTCTGTGTGTGTGTGTATGTGTGTGTGTATTGAATGTGTGTGTGTGTATTGAATGTGTGTGTGTGTATTGAATGTGTGTGTGTGTGTGTTGAATTGTGCAAATACAAACACGCACATGGTAGATGATGATACCGCGGATAGGTATCGTTATTCACATGCGTTTTGCATTAACGAGTGTGTTTGTGTGTGTGTGTATGTTTGTGAGTGTGTATATGTGAATGTTTGTATGTGTGTGTATGTGTGGTGTGGTGTGATTGTGTGTGTATGTAAATTCTCTTGTCAACAGCAATTGTAGTGTTACTCAACGATTCCGATTCCTTTCAGCGTAATATAAGATTTCCGTTTATCATTGAATATGTATAAACTCAACTTCGAAGTTATTGGGTCTTGTGTGTTTCTCTGTTTCATTTTATGCGTGTGTATGTACGCTTTTTTGTATGAGTTTTTATGTGTATATATATATGTGTGTGTGTTTGTGTGTGTGTGGCGTGTGTGGTGTGTGTGGTGTGTGTGTTTTATATTTATAGCTTTCAGTTTTATGATTATTTTCTCATTGAAAACGTAGAGAAAGTGAGTAAGTTTACTATATCAGTCGTCATTATTGAAATTATTTGATGCCTCCATCACTATCATCATCATCTGTAAAATCATCATCAGCAGCAGCTCAAATGGCGCGGTGATAATCATCTCCATCATCATCGTCGTCGTCATAATTGCAATCATAATCATGATCGTCTGTAGTGTTCTTATTGTTCAGTTATTTTGATTGGTGGTGTTGAATGAAACTGCAACAACAGCAACAACAACAATAATAATAACAACAATGATAATAATAATAACAACAATAATAATAATGAATAATAATTGTAATCTGTTATTGTTGTTGGCGTTGTTATTTATTATTTCAATTTATCATATTTATTATTATTATTATTGTGGTTTAAACAGCCTGTTTTTGTATTATTATATTAGAAAGAAAACAAGATCATTAGAAACATATGCTGTCTAAGCTAACCCAACTTGATAAAAATAATTGCCAACTAAACACGCTCACGCACACACGCACACACACGCTAACAAACATACTTTCACAATACACAGACACACGTGGATATGTATGTGCGTGCAGTTATAGCTTGTCATTTAAAATGAACCACACATATGTACGCGAGTTTGTATATCGAAACGAATAATATGGTATTTTTGGTTTTAATTATACACTCATCAACTTATATAAGTTACAATTAAGAGTTAATACTCTTAATACTTCAAGTACCGTAGTATGTAGTGTAGGGTACTAATGTGTTGTATTGTAATTGTAGTGGCACATGGTACCCAATTTTTATTAAGTGATATTTTACTTATGTAAAAGTAAAAATGAAAGTAAAATGATTCGGATTTTTTGAGTAAAAGTTTAAGTAAATTACAAAAAATTAATTACAAAACTGTAAGTTAGAGCAAAGTAAAGTATTATTCATCTGCAAGTAAATGTACAGTAAAAGTAAAATGATTTTTGCAAGTAAAATATCACTTTTATTTTATGTTGTATCGTTTTAAAGTCTTTTGGTATTTTGTATTAAAGTAAGTTCATATTTTAGAAAGATGTTTTGTAAACAATATTCAAAGAATTTATAATTAATTCTATGCTAATCAACTGACTAAGAAAAAAATCAGTTTAAATAAGATATGGTTAGCGCAGTGGTGTAACGGCTAAGATGCCTGGCTCTTCTTTTGCAGTAACTGGATTCGAATGCCTAAAGATTCCCGCTAATCGCCTGAAATGTGTGTGTGTACTTGCATGCAACTGTATGTTTTTTATGCCTTTTGTGATGTACTTAAAAAAGGAATCGTAAAAGAAGATGCTATATTGCAAACAGATGAGGAACAATGCGTCATTTGTCCAACTGAATGAAACCAATTTTCTTCAAACAAATTTTTTGTAGAATTTTGGAGAAACATTTTGTATCAAAGGCGTTCTAAAGCTCTCAAAATAGAAGTTAATAACTGCAAAAATATAATTGACACAGTTAACTCTGACTTATTCATTTCTCTCTCTCTCTCTCTCTCTTCTTCTCTCTCTCTTTCTTTCTCTCGTTCTTTCTACCTATCTCCAATGTAGTGGTTAATGCGGTGGACGTATTTAAGGAAAATATTTATGTGTGTGTGTTTTTGTGAGAGTGAAATTAAACATAAAATGTGTAATTAAATGAGGTTTATGAATGTTTATTTCATTGAAAAGTGGTAAATGCGAATATATACATACTAATGCTATTACTGGCTTGTGTTATGTTATCCAAGATAGCTCCGTCCATTCGTTTATCTTTTGTTGCTCTTGTTGTTATTGCTTCTATTGTTAATGTCATTAATATTGTTACTGTTGTTATTATTATTACTGTTTTTATTATTACTGTTGTTATTGTTGTTGTTGTTTTTTTTATAGCCGTTTTATGCCTTTATCTTTTCTTATTGAAGTATAACGAACTGGAATTTTGAAACGTGAAATATTTAATATTCGTGTCACTGTCACATATGTGTGTTAGGTAACATTCATATCATAGGTAACTGCTGGAGTAATTATAATGGTTATTGTAAAGCTTCAATCACGCAGTTTGTGTGTGTGCGTACGTGCTCGTGTATGTGCGTATGTGCGTGCGGATATACAGTACAAACGCACACACTCACACATAGATTTTTATATATATATATACACATTCAGTAAATTCACTTCTCTCTCTCTCTCTCTCTCTCTCTATATATATATATATATATATATATATATATATATATATATATGTTGGTAATAGACCATAATTTTTACAATATTCTATAAATTCTACCGAATGTTTGGCGTTAATATGTTTGTAGTTCGTTTTTTCGATTTTTCTCACTAAAGTTTTTTGGTGAACGTTTAGTTTATTAAAATTCAAAATAAACTTATTTTTCGAATTCATGCTGCAAATAAGGCCATATTTCGATTCCGAATGAATCATCATCAGTGCTCCTTGCTGTATATATAGGGAAATATTGACTTTGTCAAGATGAACTTTGACGTTGTAAAAATTAACTTTGGTGTTGTAAAGTTGAACTTTGATGCGAATTAGGTGTCAGGTTTCTTTATTGGCTGGTCATCTTCTTTGGTCTCCTTTTCTTCATCGATAGCATCATATTCTTCTTTGTCACTATTTACGATGCTAGTTTTTATTACTTCTTTGTTTTCGTTGTTGGTTAAGCGCCGGGTTGGAAGTGAGGTTGTCATTTTTAAATATAAAACAAAATATACAACAAAAAATGCGTGTAAAATGAATGCAAGATTACGTGAATGAAGGCATAGCATAGCAGCAAACTATTAGTATTATTATTACTAAAGTGAGTAATGTAGTAGTAATCAGGATGACGGTATTGTTTTTGGAAGATCGTCACAGCAGGCATTCAACCAACAACTCTACCAATGCTTCTTCATAACTTGTGGCTCTCTTCGTGAAGTACTAGTAGTAGTAGTAGGTAGTAGTAGTAGTAGTAGTAATAACAGTTGTAGTAGTAGTGGTAGTGGTAGTAGTTATTGGTGATGATAATACTAGTATTAGTAGTATATATTCAGTAGTAATGTTAGTAGCAGTATTAAAAAATAGTAGTAGCAACAGTAAAAATGAATGTAGTTCTGTTATTAGTATTAGGTTGTGGTCGGGTACAGAACCAGCAGTAGTTGTAGTAGCGATAATAGCGATTATGTATTGATTTATGCATTGATAATGTATAGCTAGTAGTGTGATAACTACCGGTAGTAGCAAATCGGTTTGACAGTGCAGTAGTAGTAGTAGTAGAAACTGCGATTGTTGCTGCTGTAGCTAGTAAAAGTAGTAGAACTTTCGCAGTACTGCTTCTTGCTGTTTATTTTTAGCATGACGCGTCCAAAGGGTACACAATCGTCAAGTGTGTCTTTGTAGGTTTGTTTAAATATCTGCGTATATGCGTGTGCGTGAATGTATGTGTATGTGTGCGTGTTGGTTTCTGTCTTTCTATATACATTTGTGTTTGCTTTTGAAACGTTGGAAAGCACATTTTTATACATTTTATTGATTTGTATTCGCATGTATAAATTTGAATAGTTTTAAGTTTAAGACGATATTATGACATTAGATTATTGCATTGGGACGTTGAATTTTGTAAACGAAGCATATGCTGTGCTGTTAGTTTTGCTCGTGTTTGCGTGTGCGTGTGTGTCTGTGTGCTTTCTAAATTATAAACTTATTATTTTATTACTTTCTAACATTTCTTTTGTAGTTCTCGTTCGTTCATTTTATTCTGTCGTTAAACTTTCAATCTTCCATTCATTCATTCATTCGTTTATATGCTCATTCATTCACTCTTTCACATTGATTGTCAGTCAATCAATCAATCAGTCAGTCAATCAATGATATTTGTTCGTTAGTTCGTTCATTTTGTTATATTTCGTTCTTTCGTTCGTTCATTCGTTCGTTCATTCATTTATTTATTCATTAATCCATTTATTTACTCACTCATTCATATTTTGCTCACGTACATTTCGAATTGAAGTGTCGCGCACACGATAACACGATAACATACACACACACACACATAAAATCACATTGTATACTCTATATATATATATATATATATATATATATATATATATATATATATATATATATTCGTTTATACATTTCATTTACTTATTCATTCGCTCGTTTGTTCTTCGTTCGCTCATTCATTTATTCATTCATTCGTTCATTCACTCATTCATTCATTCGATCATTCATTCATTCATTCATACAATTTTATTCACGAGCGTCTTATTTTACAACACAGCTATGAATTTTTTCATTAGCTATGAATTGATACCATAAGAACATTATCACCTTCATCATCTTCATCATCATTATAAATAAGCGATTTTTTATATGCAGTGCGCACACGCACAAACACATGCGCGCGCGTGTGTGCTTGTTTGTGTGAATGTGTACGTGTGTTCGTGTGTATATTTATCGTTCTCGCTTATTCAATGACAAATAGCATAAGGTGTTACGCACCGTACATCATCATACATACAGAGCTTCAAATTAATTCACTCTACACTACTACTACAACTACTGTACTGTGATATTGAAAATAATATAGAGTGGTTAGCTTGCGCGTCAGTGCGTGTGTGCACGTGTGTGTACGTGTATGTATTTATGTGTTATTCGTTAATAACAATGATATTTGTGCTGCTTTAAATATGCGGTGCGGAATAGATGTTTGTGGAGGTATGTGCGGTTTGTATGTACTTCTATAGTATAAGGTAGAGAAGCTCAATTGCAACGAAATAACGACGATTTGCATGCGGCTGTTCTGTTTGTCAGAACTACACCACAATAAAAAAAATGGGATGAGTCTGCCTGATGAGATTTGATTTGATCTGAATGGATGTTTCGTTAGTTGTGCACCTCCCACTTGGTGATAACAAAGGATTTCATTATTTGGTGTATAGGATGGATGGGATGTATGTGTCTACGTTTTTGTGTGCGTGAACGAAAGTTTGTCATTGTTCTACTATGAAAATATTTTTTACGATTGAGTTTGCTAATCTGTGTATAAAAATGAAATAAAAATGCATGTTTTAGTGCTTGTTAAAGTTAAAAAAAACATATTTAGCGTTATTATTTAATGTTCAAATTTTTTGAAATGCACACACACCAATTGACGAATAATTGACGATGGTGACTTTGGGCGCGCAAGAAAGTTTACGGACATCAAAATCGTGAAATATTAGCTTTTTCTATGTGAAATGTTAACTTTTGAACCATAAATCACCTCTCGTGAACACGAAAGTTTTCTACGATTTAAAAATGTTAGTTGCCAAATAACATTAAATAAATTACATGTAGCGTTGATTTATATTTATAATAATCTCTTCCTGATTTTTCATTTATGAACATTCAGATTTACTTAAAAGAAGCAACAGTTCCAGCGCTAGTACGTACTCTGGAGTTAACAATTTCAGAGCACTTCAGTCGAAATATAAGAGTCCTCACGATCTAAGGTTGAGGTTAAACTTTTATTACTACATAAATAAATTCTCATTCTATTTATACTAATGTTGTTGTTGTTTTTGTGTTGTTGTTATAATCACGTAGTAAATTTAGTGGTAGCAGTAGAAAACTTCTTCGTATCGTTACTGCTGCCTGTTATCATTTATTTGCAGAAGTTTTATTTCACTTCAAATTTATTTATTTTCTTGGTAATTAGTTTATAAGTGCTGTTGCTATCATCGCGCTATTATTGAGTCTTGAAGTAACGTTAATTTATTTTGCAATGCTGGGCACAGCAGCGACTACAACATTCTGAGGGATTTACAGAGGAGAAATGAGGTTCCAAAAACTCACCACAACAGCGCCGAAGTATGAGACATCACATTTCTAATTTTTTGCTCTAAACATTTATAATTTCGTGAATGTTCTTTAACAAGTTATTTGTATTAGAGTTTTCATGCGTTTATAATAATAATGTCCGTATTGGCAGTGTGGTTTATTTTTAATTAGGAAACTGTTAATAATTGTTTGCAGCTGTCTTCGAGGTCGTCGCACAGTTCATACTACGACGAAGTTTCATCGACTGTTGAAGACATATCACCTCTAATCCCGCAATCCAGCGTCCACAACAGAGAATCTTACAAAAACTACGCCGCAATATCGACAGACTCCATTGGAGAATCGACCATCCAACAAATTCATCCCACTCCTCCTCAAGTCGACCTTGACAGCTTATCCGTAGCCGGAGATGACGACACATCCATCCCTCGCATCTCCAAAATGAACGACCCCGACTATAAGAAGAACAAGCCCGTTAGTTCTTAAATAATTTTTTAGATTACTTTTCGATAGATTTTTCTGAATACATGAAATTATTACGAATCAGGTAAAACCTCAAACCATCGTTAAGCCTTGCACGAAGTCTGAAAACAAAATTATAGAGAGCCTGATCCAGATGAGCCAAAATATGTCGGTTTTGCAGGGGCAAAAAAATAAATCCAACAGCAAACACAAACCAAAATTAAAATTAGAAAAAAAGAAATTTTCTGAAGAATCTAAGTCCAGTCAACCGTACAAATCAACGTTAACAGAAGAAAAAACTTACAGTGAGTTAATTGACAGAGACATCAAATCCAGATTTCTAATTGATCCTTCGAGAATAACGTCCAGACACCACCACAGTTCCATATCGGACTCAGAGAACCCGCTGACACACATTGATAAATCAGTATTGCACGAAGGCATGGTCATGTCGAGGTCGGATGGATCTGAAGTGCCACACGTTGAAAATCAACTTAAATTTTACTCCAACAAACCCAAGTCAAATTCGTGTGAAGGAACAATATCGCAAAGATCATGTAATAAAACTTTATTTGGCAATATTGACTTGCGACCGATGATTACAACGAGTAGTCAATCCTTACCGACGCCGACGTCCCTAGAGTGTCGCAGCAACCTGATGCTACACAGACAAGCATCCACACCGCTTCCGAACTTTTCAACGGAATTATCAGTTAGTGATTCGTCAGATCACGGCCCTCCGTTACCCGCCAAAACTGGTAGCCGCTCTAATTTATCATCGCCCTTGTACAGTTTAGACGAACTGTTTTCGAGCATAAAAAGATCGACGAGGAACGACCCCTTCTGTTCCTTATCTCCTCCGCCTCCAACACCGCCGCAAAGAACTTTACACGCCAAACTATCGCAACCGCTACAAAATAATTTATCATCTCAGGCACACATTTACAATCCAAACAAACACAACCATCCCAACTCGCATACAATTTTAGAAATTCCTGCCTGTCATCCTGAAATTCGCAGCAATGTCACACCGCAGTTACCGGCCAGACAAATCGTCGGTAATATTTCTAATGAAAACCCTCCATTGCCGCCAAAAAGTAAGCATACGACATCGCTAGCACATAAGCATTCGACTTTAAACGGTGTCGAAAGGTTACACAGAGAAGAAGAGGACATAGTCGAGGAGACGTCAGAAGTGGCTTCTGATTCGTCTACTTTCAATCCTAGTAAAGACTCGGTAGGTCCTGAAGGCTGTCCCGACAATTGCTTGTGGAAGCAATCATTCCCTGCAGAAAGTGAATCCAGAAATGCATTACCGTCAACAAAGTCGTCCCGGAATGTAGCGCTAAATATTTACGACACGTCGAACGCCACGCACGACACCTGTCTACAAACGATCTTTGATGAAGAAATCATCAAGGAGGTCAACAAACCAACGCCAGGTCGATACGATACTTCTGATTCTGTCGTCTATGAGGAAGTCCCCAATTTCGCTGACAGCAGGTTCTTATCTTTCACTACATTAAACTCTAGTAAAATGTTTCATCATTTTAGATTGAGTAAGTTCTCAAGTATTTATTGTGAATGAAATTTTTCTCTCTGCGTTAATTGTCGATGGCTGATTTTTTTTAAATTTTCAATACCACAAGCTCAACTTAAGACTCATTAACATACTACTTAATTATGCATTCGCTGAAAAACTGCTGCAGACTTACACTGCACACACACACACAAACACACACATACACACACACAAACACACACACACACACACGTACACACACATATATATAAATACACACAAACACACGCATACGTACGTACGTACACGCGCGTGTGTAAAGTTTGATGTGATCATATTGAATTATTACGCGTAAACAAATTCCTATTATAAAATTTTACATACACCGCCACACCATCGTTGGTTAAGTTTAGTTAGGATATTTTTCGTTTATTTATTGGTTTATTAATTTTCTTTGTTTGTTTATTTATTTATTTAATTAATTATTTAGTCGTTTATTTATTTGTTTGTTTATTTATCTATTTCTATAGCTCTGTATTCTGAAGTCTTCATGCACAAATAACTCAGCCTCAACTAAAGCAATTCACGTTTAGTTGAAGCAATTTATAATATTGTAATCAACATTTGATAGAAATAATAATTAAAACAAAAAATAAATAGAAGAAGAAGAATCACAGCAACAACAATAATAACATTAATAAGAAAATAGAGCACTTAACTTTTGTTTCAACAAAAATTCGAGCAAAACGAAAGTAAAATATTAAGACGAAATTCGTGTAATCGTGAAATCATTAAAATGGCGATCAGGCGATTGATAGGAAGAAGGAAGACACACACACAAACACACACACGCAAACACACACACATACATACACACACATATGTATGTGTGCCTAGATCGATTAATTATATATAAAAACGCGATCATAGGCATCGTGAGAATTTTTTAACATTCATTCATCTGTTAAGATTTTTCCATCTTGGCTAGCTGGCTGGCTGGCTGGCTGGCTTAGTTGGCTGGCTGGCTGGCTGGCTGGCTTAGTTGGCTGACTGGCTTGCAATGTACGAGATGCGTGTGCCATGTTTTGGTTGTCGTCGTTGTTGTTGCTACTGTTGTTGCTGCTGTTGTTGTTGTTATTCCTACCTCTAGAAAATAATTAAGAAATAATTTTTATTATTAACTATAATAATAATTGTAATTATTATAACGATGGTGTTGTGTGTATATCGCTAGTACTATTACTGCATTGTTAATGAACGTTATTTATCATATCACTGATGATAAATATACTACTGTTGTTACTTTTACTACTACTAGTACCACCACCACTACTACTACTACCTGCTGTTATTGCTGCTACTACTTCTACTACTACTACTATTACTACTACTACTACTACTGCTACTACTTCAACTACCGTTACAACAACTACCGATACTACTACTACTGCCACTACTATTATTACTACTACTACTACCACTTCTACTACTTCTACCATTACTTCTACTACTACCACTTCTACTACCACTACTGCTACTACTATTACTACTACTACTACTACTATTTCTGCTACTACTACTATTAATATTACTACTACTACTAAAACTACTAGTGTTGTCATTTCTGTTTAAATTTTTATATTATTACTAATATTACAATGTATACAATACATGAATAATATTCAATGCTAGCATAGACTAATAAACAAATATATAATAATACATACAATATAAATAATATACAAACGCTATGTGTGTGTGTGTGAGTGTGTGAGTGTGTGTATGTGTGTGCGTTGCGTGTGTGTATGTGTGTGCGTTGCGTGTGTGTATGTGTGTGCGTTGCGTGTGTGTGTGTATGCAGTAGTAGTAATTCAAATAATAATAACCCATACATTTTTAACTATTGTATATGTGTAATCGTACTTCTACTACTACTGCTGACTGGCTGGCTCGCATGTCAGATAAGTCAAATCATAACTGAACGCTATGTCGTCGTTGTCGGCATTTGCTGGCTTTGTACTTTAAATAAATCGTACGGTCTTTTTCTATATGCATGCATGCATTGCATTGCTATGATGAATTCAGTTGTATATATATATACATATATATATATATATATATATATATATATATATATATATATATATATGTAGAAATACACTGTATTGTATGCGTATGTATGTATGTATATATATATAAGTGTTTGTATGTGTAGTGTATGTGTGTATGTATACATTTATATAAATTTTCTGTGTGTGTGTGTGTGTGTGTTTATGTATTTGTGTGAGTCTATATAATGGCTTTCGATTGCTTGTGAACTGCCTGAGAGTCATTTGTTAAGTTTAAACAGCATAGCACTTCATTTTTCTAAGCATGCATACGTGTTTATATGTACATACTTATATACGTACCTACATACATATATGCATTACATACATACGTTTGTACCCATATATATATATATATATATATATGTATATATATATATATATATATATATATGCATATATGCATTATGGTATATACAGTATTCATGTATGTTTTATATATGCACGTACATCATGTATGTACAATATCTATACACATGTATGTGTACATATATATTGGTACATATATATATATATATATATATATGTTTGTATACGTATATATATATGTATGTATATGTATATATATAGTTATCTATGCTTGTGTGTGTGTGCACCACAAAGCAAGATGAAAATATTATGGTTAATATTAAAACTTATATTAATAATTACAGTCATGCTATGACATTGGTTACCATAATAATAATAATAATAATAATAATAATAATAATAATAATAATAATAATAATAATAATAATAATGATGATAATAATAATATTATTATTATTAACAATAATAATAATAACAATAATAATAATGAAATAGTAACAATAAAAAAAATTATAATAATGCTTTTGTTGTTAACAGTTAAATGCATTCTTTTTCTTCAAAATGTTCATATCGTGTGTGTGCGTATGCGTGTGTGCGTGTAATGTGTATATATTCGGTTTGGAATGTGTACGGCAGATGTGTGCGAAGTAGAGATACACCGAAATAGTGAATTTGGCAGAATACAAAAAAACCCACAATTTTGAAATGATTTGTATCTTCAAGAATGAAATACAAGAGGCGATTTGTGTTTATCCAACAATTCTTCATCGAGGTAATATTGTTCTCAATCTCTTGTTCAAAATTCACACGTTTTAACGGCCATGATGGCCAAAAATTTTTCACCCATGAGAAACAACAATTCATTGCTCTGGAGTCTACAAATGGAGATGGCTTTTATGGAAATTGCAATATTTGGCTATTCGGCTTTTTTGAAATGTCTAAAAATATAAAAAAAACTTCCGGTATTAATGATAAAAATCTCTCATTTCCATTTTTTACAAACCCAAGATACCTTTCTCTCAAAAATTTTGTTGCTTATCATATAGTCAATGGTATGATTCTCTGTTGTGGAATTGGAGGTGTCCTATGTCCTAAACAGTCGATGAAACTTCGTAGCGGTATGAACTGTGGGACGGCTTCGAAGACAGCTTAATGTAAATTTATTCATTTTCACGCTCGTTTCTACTATGAAGCCAGTTTAGTAGCGACAATAGCTCCCGAGATAGCACGTTGTTATGAATAATGCTTTTGTATTGTCGTTCTTTTTGACAAATTTCATGCACGAATCACAGGCGTATAATAATAATTATTATTATGGTTTAAATAGTCTACTACTACTACTGCTAATAATGATAATAATAAAATTATGAAATAATAAAAATAGTTGTGGTAGTAGTATTGCAATTGCCAACAATTATAGCAGCAATTGTAATAACAATAATAGTAATGTATGACACCTTATGAATAATGCACTTTGTAGATGAATTTAAATCTCTATATATTTTTGATAAATTTTATTGTATGATGTTCATTTTATTTTTTGTTATTAATATTTTTGAATTCTATTTAAGAAGTATGATTGTGATAAGTTGTGAGGAGGATTTAAGATTTAAATTAAACTTGACTTTATTCATTTCTTGGCAGAGTGAGTGAGCGTATGCAACTTGAATTAAACGAACTTCAAAAGTTGTTTGCCGGAGTAAGTTTTTTTTTTCATTTAATGTTTTTGAAGTTTTATTTATAGGATGTTCGTACTGATTGTAGTTCAGATTTGTCTCCCTATTTCTAGTGTATCCAATGTTGTTGCATTTGAATGCGTTATTCATTCCAATGTTAACCAATGCTAATTCATCGCAATCACAAATTTGACATTCAACCACCACTAACAAACAAGCGACCACCGCAAACCAGCTACAACCACCACTAACAAACAAGCGACCACCGCAAACCAGCTACAACCACCACTAACAAACAAGCGGCCACCGCAAACCAGCTACAACCACCACTAACCATCGCCACAGACGCCAATCAACGACCTGGAGTGCGCCCTGGAGAAGAACAACCAGGACAGACTGCAAACGATCGAGTACCTGAAAGTGAAGGGACTGCTGGACACGGGCCTCGGAGATGAGGAACAGTGCAGGCAGGCCCTCATCAACTTCCAGTGGAACGAGAACGATGCCGCCACCTATCTTCTCTCTCCATCTTCTCACCATCCTCATCAGCGACAGCAACGACATCGCAACTTTATCCCAGACCCAATGGAGGTATAGCCAAAACCAGCGAGAAAATGTCTGATCTTAGAGAGAAAGAAGAGAAAACTGTAAGAAAGAGAAAGAAAGAAAGAAAAAGAAAGAAAGTAAGAGAGAGAGATAGAGATAGAGAGAGGATTAAAAAGATTGAATTGGCTATCTGTGCGAAGTTAGAATGAGAGTCATGGTGAGAGTGTATGGAGAGCTTAAGAGCATTTGTTCACAAGGGCAATTCTTAAATATCGCATTAAACATAGTGCTAATCATGTAAACATTTGGACAACCGCTGAGATGTGTGTTAGTTTAAATAAAATTAACTAACAATAATCCTTATTAAAATATTATTTTCAATTTACGAAGAGGTAATTTGTCAAGAAGAACAACACACAACAGTAGTAGCTCACGACTAACTTACTGATCACAATGCAATTTTTTTAATCTTCATTCTTCATCACCATCACCATTTTTGTCCTCATCATCTCCATTACCATCTTCGTCATCATCATCTTCATCATCATCATCTTCATCATTGTAATTGTCATCATCACCACCACCATCGTCATCGTTATCGTTATCATAATTATCGTCATCACAATTAATGCAATGATTTATATTTGTCACAACGTTTTGATATGTTTATATATTTGTACGTGTATTATATGTGTGTTGTATACATGTGTGTGTGTATATATATATATATATATATATATATATATATATATATATATATATATATATATATAGGTGTGTGTACATATATATATATGTGTGTGTGTTTGTGTGTGAAACCGTGAACGAAAGTAGCTAAACTGATTTAACACACACTAATGGATGAATCCATGTTTAAAATTCCATTACAGTTACATAGTCATGGTAATATTTATTTTTTTTTTTTTTCTCAAATTTTTTACTTGAAAAATAAATGAAAAGTTTGTGTAGCAACACTAATAACAATAATAATAACAACACCAACACTAATAATAATAATAACAGCCACAACGACGATGATGATGGTAGTGATTTTTAACAATATTATTAACACAATTTTAAAAATGTACATACATACTTGTGTTAGTTTAACGATGGTAATGCGTTTCAATGTTTTATGATGTATATTGTATTGTATTCACTCCTAACTCATGTTCGATTATTATCCTTAGAACAAATAAGCAAGTATATTTGACTCGCTGGCTTCGGTACTAAAAGTTTTTTTGTATGTCTGTGTGGATGCGTGTGTGTTTGTGTGGAACATATGAGTGTATGTATGTGTGAATGTATGTATGTATATATGTATGTATGTATGCATGTGTCTGTGTAAGTCGGTATGGATGAATGGATGTGCATCTTTGTATTTGTCTCCGTTTGTGTATTGTATATTTGTTTGTATCGGCTCCGTTCTGAAGTTCTATGAGTTTGTATGTGTTTGTATATGTCTCGTTTGTATTTTTTTTGTTTATTTGTATGTTCTGTTTGTTTTGTACCTACCTCGTATTATTTATTACATTTTTTTTTATTGAGTGTATTTTACCATTTAAAGCCTGAATTTTTGTATCTTTGTACATTACTTTCTAACAAACACTTTAATATGCATGCTAGTATGTTTGTATGTAGGTATATATATATGTTTGTATAAATATATATATGTATGTGTGTGTGTATGTATGCATGTATGTGTGTTTGAAATAATGTCCGTGAATATGTATGCAAGTATATATTGATGAAGAGACAAATAAATAAATAAATGAATGTTTGTGCATGCGTGTGTGTCTGTGTGTGTGTGCGTGTGTGTGTGCGTGTGTGTGTGTGTGTGGCGACAAACCAACAACGACAACAAACAACCAAGGCAACAACACGCACTTCACTTGGAAATATTCTGCGTCGGTCAGTTAATCATCATTGTTTGGTAGTGTTTAGTTTTCTTCACATTTATTTTCGTCCTGTATTTGAACATACAAAAATATTATTATTATTTGTTTATTTTTATTTTATTTCTGTGTACATAGATTGCTAAGCATGTATATTAAGATGAGTGCACGCACACCTTATGCAGGCATACATACACACACACACACACATACATATGCATATATATATATATATATATATATATATATATATATATATATATATGTTTGTGTAGAGACGTCAATAATTACTTTATTTTATAGTATAAATCATTTTTAATTATGAATATTATTTTTTAGCTGGCATTGAACAATATATATATATATATACATATATATATATATATATATATACATATATATATATATATATATACATATACGTATAGTATGTATGTATACTATTCAATATATACACTATGATACTTCGATATATTTGTATGGTTTGATTTGTATTTATTGTGAGAGATTAATTAATTTATTTCTTTAATTTATTATTAAACAGACGTTCCTTGTTTGGTCTTTCTTAATTTCCTTAACTGATTAAAAAGTACCACCGAGAACATAAATTAAAATGGCGACGAGAAGTTTTTTTTAACTTATAAGGCAGAAAACCTTTAAGTATTTTATTATTAGTTGAAAATTTTAAAGTGTCTCGGTTACGAATTCAAAAATTTCACTTTGTAAGCGGTCGAATTTAAAAAAGTCAGTTCTTTATGCGATGGTTGTACCAATATATGAAACCTTCTAAACCAGCAATCACTTCACACTATTTTTAATAGATGTTTTTTAAAGTAATAAATAAATAACTTGATTTTCAATTAAATATAAACTTTATCTTCAGATATTTTTTCAACAACATCGTTGAGTCCTAATCAAAATATAACTTTAACCAAATTTCAAGTGTCCCAACGTAAGCACGCGTTACTACTACTTAGTATTTACAACACGACAGCAACTTTGCTTAGTGAGTTGTTGTGGTAGTAGTAGTTGTTGTTGCTGTTGTGGTTTTACTAGAATTTTTGCATTTGTCGGCAGCCAACATGTGGTTCAACTTAAATAACTTCAGTGAAATAAATAAAAATTCATTTAATTCGACTCATTTCGTGCCAGGCTCGACGTGCCGTTGTGTTGTTGATTTGTTTATATGGTCGGTCGATGGCATGGCCCGTAAAACATAATGACAACCAGAGAAGTAGAACAACGCTCTCAAAAACAAAACTAATTTTCAATTAGAAAATGTTTAACAAGTAATGGCATCATAAAAAATGAACTGCAATGCAGAAAGTGACAAAAAACCAAAAAATAGTGGCGGAGTAAGTAGAAACGTCAACAGATACTACAACCACAACGCCAACAACAGCAATACGCAGACATAGATCACGCATGATTAATAATCAGAACATGAAAGGAAATTTAAATTGATGTTGATTGAAACCATCTGCATCCCAATGTGACTTTCGTTTTTACTTATATCCCATACTGAAAACTTTTAATGCATAAAACAAAACCCATAGCGAACAGTCACGGCACAGTTAATTAAAAGTTAATTAAAATTAATTAAATTGGAAAATAATATTTATATTTAGTTTAGTTTAAAGGATGTTAATTGTATATGCTTAATGAAGCATACATGATCTATACAAATGGCTGAGCTCTTGACACGCACGCATACACAGACACACACACACACACACACACACACACACACACACACACACACACACACACACACAAACACCTATCACTATTAATTGTAGTAATTAAATGAATCGATGGTTCTTTAGTTTGTTTAGAGATTAACTTAATATTAATACTGTTTAAATCATTAATTTTTTGCAGGTTTTCAATGAATCGATCAATCTATTCTGCTATTTAAGATCTACCATCTAAGTAGAGAACTACATAGGTCTATATGTAAGTTAATGATTATTAATATTAGTACACAGATAAGCATTGTAGTTCATAACTCTTAAATTATTATTATTATTTCTATTATTATTATTTCTATTATTATTATTTCAATTATTATTATTCTTATTATTATTATTGAAAGATTTCTGAGTGGGTGAACCGAGTCTAAACAATAGTTACACTCTTCTCTCTAATGAATGAACTAAATAAGGCTGTATAAAATCATATATTGTATAAGCATTATATATTTACATAGTATATATAAAGTGAACATATATAATATATTTATATACTACATACATATCACAGATATATATATTTATTTATAAAACGGTTTTCTTGTATATATATATATATATATATATGTGTGTGTGTAAATGTATATATATATATATAAATGTGTATATATATATATATTGTGTTTGTGTGTTTAAACTCTAATTTTCACACACTCACACGCACAACACACATACGTATAACTCACAAACACACACGCATTAAAAATATATATAATATACACACTTATATATATATATATATATAATTTACAGACACGCAAATTAGTAATTTTATATATTCAAAATCTGCTGTTTTGATTTTATTTTCGCGGTTACAAATGATTAATTTTCTTGGCCGAATTATGCAGCATAAATGGATAAGCATTAGAGCCCGAAGCAGAGAAGATTTTTCTAAACCGCAACTGCCCGCACCCGCACGGCTCATTATCCACATCTGCACCCGCGGAAAGACAACCTGAATCAACCGTCTTAATCTCATGTTTAAAATAAGAAGGTAGCAACTCTGGAAGGCAATCTATTTACAATATAATCATAATCAGACAGCAGCTGATCTGCTGAGAAGACATCTTTCAATTTAAAAGTTATCTAATTTAATAATTGAAATAACATCGGCTAGAACAACAAGCAAAAAATGAACAACGAAATGAACCAGTGAGTGAACCAAATGAACGAATATTGAATTATAAAAAACGAAAAAAAAATTAAAAAAAACCTTTGCTAGGTTTGCTGGAGCGCCAACAAACATTCAATCGAACATTCCTACCAACAATTTCGAAATTTTAATGAAGCAAGAAAGACACATGGCTGCTTTGCTTTTAATTGGTATCATTTCAAAATAAAAAATGTGATTTTTTTTAAAATTTGGATTTTAAACAAACGAATATAACGAAATATCGACCGATAAAAACATTTTGTTTGTATTATCACATGAACTCCTCAGAAGTTCTCGATGGTCTACGTAACATGAACATTTAGTAAGAACAATTCACAGCATATCATAATTGCTAAGTCAACATACCAAACAGAAATAATTTATACATGCACATATTCAAAGTAAATCAAGAAATAGCAAGAATTATATTACCAAATTGAAAAAAACTAAAAACCAGTCAACATTTAATATATAAATTAATAAATATTATTAAAAAAATTGTTCAAAAAAGTAAAATTTAAGGCGACGACGAAAAAAAAATTTAATATGTTTTGTTGGTGTGGTGGTGTGAAGCAAAAACAAACACATAACAAAAAAATAGTATAAAGTTGTAAGAATAGTAGTCAGTCACCTACCTACAATTAAATTACTCTCAGGGCCCTAGCTTACTTATAATGATTAACTCATCTCACCTACCTACAAATTTCTATTTCTAAGTTTTAGGAATTTTTACATGTTTCAGGTATTGTATTTTACATATTTTAACATTTTTAATTTGCCTTTTTCTGGTTGTTGTTGGCTGGTTGAATCCGCTATATTGCTTTTTATATAAACATATAATCTTATTAATTATTTGTATACATGGATTCTAGTTTCAAGCAACTGAAATTGGTGCTACATATAAAGGCACGCAGTTCAAATTTTTTTGGGAAAATTCAAAATAGTTTGAGACCTTGCTAAACATCCAATTCCAAGCCGAGCCAAGCCGAGTCAAGCCTAGCCAAGCCAAGCCAAGCCACGCTGAGACAATATGCGTAGATTTATAAGCGCTTTTATATTAAAATTTTGCTCGCTTCATATACGAATATCCTCAATATCGATATCAAAGAAATAACGCTAGCGAGTAAAAAATATTTTATTCAAAATTCAATTAAAGTAGAACATATACACAAGTTGTATTTGGCAAGTAATTCCATCCAATCATTTAAACACGCACACCCTTCAATTGAACTATCTAGCAATCTATTTCTTTTATGCTGATCAGTTTTCCAGATTTTGAAGAAGCTTGTTCTCTCGATGTGGAAGTTGAAGGGATACATTTCACTAAGTATAAAATACCGCTAGCTTGACGTCTTTTTCTCCAACGATTACGTAACAAAATCTCCATCCTATTTTAAAAATTTTCTTTGATGTTTTAGAATCAATCAGGTCACAATCATTATCATCGATATCGCGATGTAATCAAATTTTTCTGAGAGAATTCAAAATAATTTGAGACTACACCATAACACAATTGAACAATTTGAATGTGTAAATACAACATTATAAATGTATTATAACTACATATATCTATCTATCTATCTATCTATCTATCTATCTATCTATCTATCTATCTATCTATCTATCTATCTATCTATCTATCTATCTATCTATCTACCTACCTATCTATCTATCTAATTCTTTATTTAGTTTTGCCTGCGTATGATATTTGGTCAAATATATTTGATAGGAATTGAATATAACCTTTATACCGGCTAATTTACTAACAGGCAGTTAAATAACTACTGTTAACATGGCGTCATTCACCCATCCTATTTTAAAAATTTTCTTTGATGCTTTTTAATCAGTCAGGTCACAGTCTCCATGTCTTCATGTCTATCCAGCAATACTTCATTGAAGTAATATTCTATCACTTGTTTAAATTCAGTTGTTTTAACAGCTATGACGGCCAAGGTAAATTGCCCGCTAATAATAATCTACAGTTATTGTTTAGCAATTCCAAAATGCTGGTCGAATCGAATGTACGTTACGTCTCGGATTATTATTATTATAGATAAAGCATACGTAGTCATTTGATTTTATGACATCAAGGCAGATTAAATAAAATTATTATTGTCGACGATACTAGATTGATAATTAACAAGAGTGGTAAATAACACAGTTGCGAATGCATTTTTGAAAAAAATTAAAATAAAATCAATAAAACTCAGAAGTGATCAGTACAATGGCAATATAATTATAAGTACAGTCTTATCTTATCAATTAAATATATAGTAATGTGTATTCACCCAATACGTGTACGTATGACTGGCTTATAAAAATAAAAAGTAACTTCGTGCGAAAATGTTTCAGCAAATTGAAAAACTTGACATAAAATTAAAAATTAGAAACTAGAATGATAAAATAGTGTAAAACGAAATTAACATTGCATGAGCTGAAAAACGACAGCACATGCCAACCAACCTGCATGCAAATAAGTACGTTGTATGTACAAATTAAAGTAAAAAATTAAAAAAATAGAAAAATAATAAAAAGTAATTAAAAACGGAATACATGAATGATACATGAATGTCACGAAGAATTTGCCCAAAAAACGTTCTGTAAATGAAAAATTTTTCTACAAAAAATCCGTTTTAAGGGAGCAGGAAAGAAGGGAACATGAGGCATCACAATGTAGCTAACTACGAAGTGTCAAACGAAATTTAAACATTTTCAGCATAAGTGTTTCTTACATACACACACACACACACACGCACGCACACACACACACACACACACACACACGCACACAAACAAACACACACACATATATAAATATATATTTTACAAATTATAAATACTCAAACAAAATGACAATATTTTTGATAACAAGTACGATTGATGGTATAGTTTAACTTTTGTTTTTAATTTTAAAAACGATGAAAATTACTAATACTAAAATTACTAATACCAACGCCACTTATTATGATTTTATTAGTAGTAATTTCTTCTAGTAAAAAATAGTATTACTTCTCCTACTGCTACTATTAACTCTAGTATTATTATTACCGCTGCCAGCATTAACGTTAAAACTCGATCTACTGATACAATTACTGCCAAAGTTACGATCGTGGTCGTGAATGTTTCTTTCAGGTGTAGCAGTAGTAGTATTAATTACTAAGTTTGACATGGCTCTCTGCACTCCGAATATGTTAAAGGATGAGTCGGTGTGCTTATGGTTGTAGGCGGTTGTTTGTAGTTCAATGGTACTGCTGTTGTTGTTGTTGCTGCAGCTGCTACTACTGTTTGCTGGGCTGCTGTGTGTGTGTGTGTGTGTGTGTGTGAGTGTGTTTGTGAAGTTTTTTTTGTGTGTGATGCGGTTTAGCTAATAATCGTGACATGGTTTGAAAAAATGTTAATAAAACGTAATAAAAAAAAGTAATCGTTGAACTTTAAGAAAATAAAACAAAACCCAAGACCTCTTATTGGTGAATGTATGTTCAACACGACCGGTCGAAGTCAATGATGATGGTGGAACTTGAGGGGAACGTTCCTGGTAATGATGATTTTGCTGCTGTTGTGGCGACTGTTGTGGCGACTGTTGTTGCTGCAGCTGTTGACGATGTTGACCATAACTAGATACAGGCGCGCTCTTATGATGATGAAGTTTCTGTTGGTGTTTAAGATGATGATGGTGGTACGAGTGAATATCGTTATCTTCGTCATCATCAAGGTTGTCATCATAGTTCCATTGTCTTCTGTTTACAGGAACTGTGTATGCAATTATAACATGATTATTCACAGATATTTAATTATAATTTAATTAAATCATATAATTGTAAATTGATTAAAATGAAATACTGATTTTGAAATCTTTACTGATTTTGATATATTCATCATTATACTTTAATATAAAAAAAATCGTTAATGCAGTTAAAATCAATGGTGTAATTTGAGGGAACTGTTCCTGGTAATGAGTTGCTGCTGTTGTGGCGGCTGTTGCCGCTGCAGCTGTTGGTGTCGACGATGATACAGATACAGACTAGATACAGTCAATCCTGACAATCATCAATATTTTTAAAAAAATTACAAATTTCAACATACTTTCTCTTCCATCGAAAAAGTTATCGAAGATCACGAATTTATTCATCTGCGGGATGATCCTACTTAGCGAGTAGTGCTTGCCCAGGAAGGCAAGAAATTTCTCTGACGGTCTATTTATAGCAAGGTCACAAGGTCGGATGTTTTCACTCTAGTGATTTCATAATTTCAAGCAAATTATTTTTATATTTTTATTTATAATTAACACATATATCAGTTACATAATATCATGGATTTATTAACTAAATACACATTTGTACGAACCAGCATATGTATATTTAACCATTTAAATGGATTGAACCAAATTGAGAATGGAAAAATGTTAATCATCATTATTCATTATACAAACATGCAAGTGCATCATTAACTAAAAATAATTCACTACTATATATAAAGATACAATTACAAAACAATATTAAACTTCAAGAAATACTGTTGAAAAAACAAGAAAAAATATCACAATCAACTCAAGTAAACTAATTCCCAAATCCCATATTTCCTGACTGGATCACTAACCAAATCCCTAACACTAGCCTGGATCATGAAGTCAAAAAGTTCCTTCCCACATCCTTTCCTTTGCATGGATTCATGAACGTAAAAGTCCAAGACGCAGATGGGCTCCAGTTCATGTTGGTTGTGGGCAGTGTCGAATAGAAACAATTTCTTCGTGCCTACTTTTATGTAACCTATCACTCTATCGTTTGTTGGATGGTTGGATGAATGGATAGATAGATAGATAGATGGTTGGATGGATAGATAGACGGTTGGATGGATGGTTGGTTGGATAAGTAGTTGGATAGATAAGAAAAATGAAAATAAGATTGTTTTGAAGAAAAAAGATAAAAAATAGCAGATGATAAATATGTCAAAAAAATTCCTTTCACCTGTTTTTACCTCTATCCACTTTTAAATAAATTCTGTTGTCTGTGTTCAAAAGCTTCTCTTTTGATGTTATTTCACATGTTAACCTTTGAGCCTAAGTAGTTGTTTGAAGATTTGGAATAACATTATATGCAAACAAACCAAATTAAATTTCACTTTCAACAATTTAAAACGTTTTATAAAATTCTACATAAGAAAATTAGTAAAAATGTTTGATAGCTATATTTCAATCTATATAAATAAATTTGTTAACTACTATTTATTTAGTAAAAAAAATTTAATGGGTTGACTGGTTTTCTCAATGATTAAAGTATCTTGACATTGTGCTGCAGTGACCTGGTTCAAAAATGAAGAGTCCCTGTCATCTCAGTTATGAATATAAATGAGATATTAAATAACTACAATCCTCTAATCTAATATATAGCTAGCATATAGTTTGTAATTGCTCTTGGGGGGATATTTGACAATGACTAAAGAGTTAAATGACAAAGAAATAAATAAAAATAACCTCAATTTTTAGAATATAAAAAAATATGAAAAACGAAATTGTAATCTGATTTGTTCATTACAAAAAAAATTGTTAACCTCGGCTGAAGCTTTCCCCAGTTCATCAATGATGATGCCCACATAGTCTTTGTATTTACTTCATTTGAAAAAAAGACAAATTTAATTTTTATGAAATTTTAACAAATTATGAGGTGCTGCAACTTTTTCTGACAATGCTTTTCCTCTAGACTAGACTAGAGCTAGCTAGAGCCCATGCTGTAATTAAATTAGTTACAAATAAATAATTAAACTAACCAATTACTTAATAACTAACTAATTACTTATTAACTTAGCTAGCTAGTTACAAATTGAATAAATTTGAATTAGTATTAGTTATTATTGAAAAGATTGTTAGTGTGTATTGAAGAAATTAACAATCCCTTGTAAAAGAATGAAACCAGTCAACAGCTTCAATTATCTAAGAAGTATGATTACCTCAGGTTGTAAAGGTGATGTAGATATTAAGCCATAGATGCATATTCTAAAATAAAAACATTTGCAAATTTTCTCACCTTTGCTTCGAGCTGACAACTTGCACACCCCTTGGAATCAAGTGACAGTCAATGATTGAGATGTCATCACGAAATAATTCATTCACTTTAAAAGGAAACTCCATGTAAATGATTAACGTTTATTTAATAAAATTATTGCATAATAATTAATAGGTTAGATTATTTATTTTAAATTAGAATATTCATTTTAAAAACATTTTACAGTTAAAAGTCACAAAATTTTTCACAAAATGTTGCTCTGCTTGCATTTGCAATGTTTACCTTAGCATTACGATTAAAAGTAAAAGCAGGGATGGGCTAATGGTTATACAATTTTATAAAAAACCGAGCGAACAAGCTTTATAAATTATAACAAGAATAACTGTGAATCTAACACTTTCACTCTCACATAGATGAACAATTTCATTTCCAATTAATTTCATGTGTTTTTTTCAAATTTCAAAAATTTTAATTTATTAATTAATTAGCTAAAAGATTTACAGATAAAAAAAAGTTATAAATTCATAACAGTACGGTGCTTAGACACCTTTGAATAGCACAAAATCCACCGAACAATCTCAAAAAAGAACCAACCAGTAGAGATTGGAAGTTTTTGTCACAAACTTGATCTATTTAGATCACTAAGAGCTTTTGTTACGTGATGATATGTTGTGTGGCGTCGTGTGGCGTCGTGTGGCGTCGTGTGACGTCGTCGTGTTATTTAAAAATTTTAATCACGAGACTTCCGACATGCCGAAGATAATGTCAGGCGCAGGTCTGTAAGTGCTAGATAGAAAATGTTCAAGCGTGAAATACTAAATATTATACGTCACTGGAATGATCGCTCGCCTCATCAGACGCGAATTTTCTCAAGAGATGGATGGAGAGATAGGAGAGAATGGAGAGGAAGGAAGATGAGGATAGAGATAAAAATAAATAAAAACAAAATGAGAGAAAAAGAGAGAGTGAGTGAGTGAGAGAGATAGACTGAGTTAGAGAAAGAAAGAGAGTGAGTGAGTGAGTGAGAGAGAGAAAGGGTGAAATGAAAGTAAAAAAGGAAAAGAAGGAAAAAAAAGAATTATAGAAAGAGAAAGAAAAAGAGAAAAAAAAATAAAGTAAAGAGAGAAAAAAAGAGAGAAAGAGAAAAAGAGAAAAGGAGGGGAAAAGAAGAGAAGTTAGAAATGTGGTAAAAATGACGTCACGTTTCTCAGGGCGAATAGTCGTTCATAATTTCATGTTCTATTAATTTATTATTTTATTTCATTGGCTCTGCATTGATTCGTTGTGTGTGTGAGTGTGTGTGGGTGCGCGCGCGCGTGTGTCTCCATCACGTAGGTTGTTTGTTTGAGCGAGTGATGATGATAAGAATCTTCATGCCTCCATTCACTTCCATTTCGTAACAGCACCCTCATGACGATGATGATGACGATGAAGAAGATAATGACGATGAAGGTGAAGATGATGAGGATGATGATGAGGAGGTTGGAGAAGAAGATGATGATGATGAAGATGGAGATGAAGATTTCAGTGGAGATGTCAATGCAGCTAGAATGATGGATTGATGGTGAAAAAAACTAATAAAGGAATAAATGAGCAAACAAAATGGATGAGCCTTTGTTACGCAACAAAAACCAAAAAACGCAGCAAAAAAAGAAAAAAAAACGAAATAAAAAGAATAAAAGATGTGAATGACCAGTTTGTATTGGGACGCCTGTTTGCATCCAATTAATTTGCCTCCTACACTGTCCCACGTGTACACTACACACTATCATCATCATCATCGTCATCATCATAGTCGTCGTCGTCATCATCATCTTCATCGTCGTCGTCATCATCATCGTCGTCGTTGTCCTCGTCATCTTCCTCATCATCCTCATCATCATCATCATCGTTATTTCCCTCTTTGTCATCATCATTGTCATCTTCGCCATCTCGTTATTATATTTATTACCTTTAAAATCTGTTCTTATTTCTTGCCATTGCGTGCATCTAAAGTTAGTAAGCGTTAGAACGTTATTGTTGTCATCATTATATCTTGAATGTCAATGTCATCATCATCATCATCATCATCATCATCGTCATCATCATCATCATCATCATTATCGTCATCATCAGCCTCGGCGGCATCATTGTCATATGCGACGTTATTTGACGCGCGCGCGTGTGCGTTTTTGGCGGGAAAATGGCAAGTCACGTGACTCGCGAGACTAACAAGAGATGGAAAGTTTGTTGGTCGGTTTGTTGGTTGGTTGGTTGGTTGGCTGGATGGTTGGTTGGTTGGATAGTTGGTTGGTTGGATGGTTGGCTGGTTGGTTGGCTGGTTGGTTGGACGGTTGGTTGGATGGTTGGTTAATTGGTTGGTTAGTTTAGTTTACTTAGTTGGTTGGTTGGATGGATGGTTGGTTGGATGGATGGTTGGTTGGTTGGTTGGTTGGTTGGTTGGTTGGTTGGTTGGTTGGGTGGTTTGTTGGATGGTTGGTTGGTTGATTGGTTGGTTAGTTTAGTTTACTTAAATCATTGTAATACTAAACAAAAGTGTTGGTAACACAAAAACAGTCGCAATTTATATTTCGCAAATTATGAGATTAATTAAATAAAATATATGTGAATTTTTTTTTAAATAAGCAAATTAAAAAAAAAACTAAACTAAAAACGCAGCCTCGCGTGAACGTCACCTCACGTAAGCAAATATAATTGGTCTAATCATCGGAACATAATCAAACATGGCGGATGATGACGTCATTGTTTTGTTTTTGTTATGAATACCGTTGATGATGATGTGGATGATGACGATGATGATGTGATAATGATGATGAGGATGATTATGATGTGATAATGATGATAATAATGATGATGATGATGATATGATGATAATGATGTGATAATGATGATGATGGTGATGTGATAACGATGATGA
>NW_008704083.1:9710451-9722568 GCF_000326865.2 Helobdella robusta
ATTTGTCACTAGCAGATGCAAATAGCAACGACAACAACAACAAAAACAATTACGCTACTACTGCCACTGCCGCTACTACAACTACTGCTGCTGCTGTTAACTTGTTTACTACTACTACTACTACTACTACTACTACTACTACTACTACTACTACTACTACTACTACTACTACTACTACTACTACTACTACTACTACTACTACTACTCAAGCTAACACTATTACTACAACAACTGCAAAAGCGACAGCCAAAGAACAACAATAAAGAACAACAAGTAGACCAATTAAGAAACTAAATATTTAACATCGCTTCATTAAGTAACCTTCATTGAACGCGAAACCCCGCCTATTTAACATTTAACCACGCCCAGATTTTAAAACTCGGTCTCCTATTGGCTTAGATAGTGTCCATGCGAAAGTGTTGAAATTCGTATCTACGCATATTTATATTCGTTGTTTTGTATCGCGAGGGCTTATTTGTAAGCATGTTTGTTTGTTTGTATGTATCGTTTTGTATGCATGTCTATATATAAATATATATATATTTGATGATTTGATATACTTATATATACACACACACATATATATATATACCTATATATATATATTTATATATATATATAGGATTCAAATATACAGACTTTCCTAAACAAATGTATATATATATATATATATATATATATATATATATATATATATATATCTACATATGTTTGTTTATTAGTATATGTATTTATAAATGCCATAGATAAGAAAGGTATTAAAGCGTTTTATACTGAGCAAGTGATAAGAAATGTTTGTTGATAAATTGATATCATCACGGTGATCTGTTGATTTTTTTATATCTGTTTGCTTGTTCGTTCGTTTGTTTGTTCGTTCGTTCGTTCATTTGTTCGTTCGTTCGTTCATTTGTTCGTTCGTTCGTTCGTTTGTTCGTTCGTTCGTTCGTTTATCAGAATGTTATCGTTTATTAATATAAATATTATTTTTAAATTTTATTAGATAAGTGTTGAATGATTGATAGATTGGTTGTTTATTCGGTCGATTAATTAATGGGTTGATTAAATAATTGGTTGGTTGATTGGCTGATTGATTGATTGATTATTTTATAAACTAATTATTAATTTATTAGCATAAACAACAATCGTTAAAGTGTCTAAAAGTCCGACAATAATTAATTCATTAAAAATTTAAATGGCAATTAATTAATTGAAATAATTAACTAACATTGCTATTAATAACATCAACAACAGTTAACAAAAGTTACGACGACGACGACAACAACAACACAACAACAATAACAACACAACAACAACAACACAACGACAACAACAACTACACGACAACAACAATTACGACAGCAACTACAACAACAACATCAATAACAACACTTATTTATGATGAAAATAATATTCATGGTAATAACATTGCAGAATAGGTGTTTATCTATCTAATTTGGCCCAAAGTAAGAGCAAAAATAAACCGTTTCCTACATTTCAAGATGGATTTAATTGACAACAAAAATTTGCAACAACAACAACAACTTCAGCTTCAGCAACAACTACAGCAACAAAAACAGCAACAAACACAGCCAACAAAACGTCATTCAGACTACAGTGTTCTATCGATTCTATCAAACAACAACAACAACAACGACAACTTCAACGATAATAAAGATACAAAAATAGAGCAGCAGCAGCAACAAAAAAACAGCCCACTGCAACAACAACAAATCGAACCAGATGTTGCTAAACAACAACAAATTTACTCTCCTTTTTCTTTCAATTTAAACACCGTAAAAAATCTTTCGATAAACTGGCAGCAACAACAACAACATCAACAACAACAAAATAAACCATTTTACATCAACCCAAACTACATTCCATGTGGCCCACAAAACCCAAACAACACAAACAACAACACTGCTTCCAACAACATTCCAAACAACAACTCAAACAACAACAGCAACAACAGTATGTACGTCAAACCTCTCTCTCCGCAACTACACCAGCACCAACATCACCATCGGGAAACATCCATCCTATCCCAGCTTCAACACACGGTGGTCTCCAGGGCCCCCCGTGAGAGCTACCTAACTGCCACCCACAGAACGCCGTTCTCCAGTTTTTCCGACTCTTTCCACGGGCCACTGGCGGACATGAGGGACTGCCCTGTGGTACACCTCGAACACAAGGACCTCTGGAATCAATTCAATAGCATTGGAACCGAAATGGTCATCACTAAATCTGGGAGGTTAGTTCGAGTGAAATTTTTAATTTCAGTTATTGATGACGCTAACGACGACGATGACGTCATAATGTTTATGATTATGTCATAATGTTGATGATGATGATGTCATGATGTTGATGATGATGTCATGATGTTGATGTTGATGACGATGTCATGATGTTGATGACGATGTCATGATGTTGATGATGATGTCATGATGTTGATGATGAGGCCATGATGTTGAGGACAATGTCGTCATGTTGATGATGATGTCCTTATATTGATGGCGATGACTTCATTATTGTATCTATGATATTTGTCAACTATCAAAATTCGAATTTGAAACACCAGCTGAATTGAAATCAGTTGAGTGGGTGTCACATGCCATTCAAACGATAACACGATCTGTTCAGTTCATAATTCAACAGCATACAAAAACAACAACTACAACAACAACAACAACTACTACTACTCCAAAACAACAGCGACAACCGCCACCAACAACAGCTACAGCAACAACCGCAACTACAGCAACAATAAAGACAAAACAACAACTACAAAACAAAGCAAAACAACAGCCACAACACCACCACCACCAACAACAACTACAGCAACAGCAACAACAACTACAGCAAAAACAACAACAACAAGTGTGTGTGTACTTATGTGTACGTATACCTACATAATAACATGACGACGACATCCATTAAGAGCTAAAGATTAGGCAATCCTTGTAAAAGAAGCTGAAACGACCATTCTGAAATTTTTAATATCATTTTGCAGCAGCAGCAATACGATTACTACAAAGTATGGCTGTGATAGTATTATAGAGTTTAAAAGCCTTATCAATTTTTATCTGGTAGTAGTTGTAGCAGCAGTTGCAGTAGTAGTAGGTAGTAGTAGTTATAATAGTACTAGTAATAGTAATAGTAGTAGTAGTAGTAGTAGTAGTAGCAGTAGCTATTGTAGTTATAGTAGTAATAATAATAGTAGTAGTAGTAGTAGTAGTAGTAGTAGTAATGGTAGTAGCAGCACAAAAACGGTAGTAGTAGTGGCAGTGCCAGAAGTAGTAGTAGTAATAGTAGCAGTAGAGTAGCAGTAGTGTTTTTTCTGACAGTATGGACTCGTTGAAAGTGATGGCGGAAGTAATTTTTGTATTGACTCAGTGTGGTCGCTGTCGCTGTCATGTGTTTAGTAACGGTGGTGGAAGTAATAGCCGTCGTAGTAGTAGTAGCAGTATTAGAAGTAGTAGCAGAAGTAGTAGTAGTTAAAGTTGTAGTAGTAGTAGTAAAAGTAGTAGTAGCCCATACAAAATACAAACATACAAACATTTGCGATTGTATGTTGTTGTACCGTTGTAAGCAGCGAATACAATACAATCGGACAATGTATTTTTATTTGGCTAGTCAGTTGGTCTCGTTTCGATACGGTTCACCGTTGCGTACAATTGATTGCGTTACGCTTTTCACTGCTTCAAAGATAGAGATGCCGATACGTATACAACGTGCATACAATCTCACATGCATACGCATGCATATGTACACATGCACACACGCACACACGTACAAACACATAAGGTACAAACACATACATAGAAGTATTACAACAAACAATAAGAACTACACTAAAACAAAACATTTCACGTAAGCATGTGCGTGCCTTTACACAAACACAAATACGCAGGTACATGTACACATTTCTATAATTACACATCCACACATAAATACACGTACACACACGCACACGTACGTATGTGTACAGAAAGACATAAGTCATCATTTAATTGGTCTATTAAGATAGACAGTCGTGTTCGTACATGCATATAACCTTGTGTTTGTGTGAGTGTGTTTAGGTGCAAAAATGCGTGTGCGTGTATTTATGTCCGTGTGCATATGTGTATATAATTGTGTGTGTGCGTGCGTACGTGCGTGTGCGTGTTAACTGTTGAAGACGTGTAAAACAAATTGCGATAATGTTTATGTTAATTATCACTGAGTATAGATCGATGATGATGACGACGACGATGATGATGCTAATGACGAAGGTGATTAATAAGATTAAATGAGACAAGTGATTAAATGTTTAGTGATGCGGTGATTGTCATTTTCATGATGATTAACATTCTGGTTTTCATACATAATTGAGATTATTTGAGAAATTAATTAATTTCTAAATTAATTAACTAATCAATCAATTGAGATGAATTTCGGTTGAATTTTTTCAAATTAGTTATTATTTTTTTGAAATTATATAATATATCAATTATATAATATAAAAATATTGATATTGTTGGAAATAACGTCGCATTCCTATTCCTAACAACAACAACATTTGTAACAAAACAAAAAAACATGCCAACAACAACAACAACATAAAAGCCATCGACGTAAACAATTACAACATTAACAACAACAACAACAGCACAACAACAACAACAACATACAAACCAACATCATTGACGTAAGCAATTACAACATTAACAACAACAACAACAACACCACAACAACAACAACACCACCACAACAACACCAACAACACAACAGTGACATGAGCGCCGGGTCAAATAGTCATAAAATCCTAACTACCGGCGACAACAACGACATTATCTTAATGATGACTGACCTTCCGTTCTGCTGTTACAAGACATTTTGTCTATCACAGAGAGGTCTTTTAAAAAAACACACACAAACATATAAAAAAACACACACACACAAACACACCTGCACACTCACATTCTCTCTCTCTCTCTCTCACACACACACACAAACATACACACACACACATACAAACACACATGCACACTCACATTCTCTCTTTCTCACGCACACGCACACACACGTACACGCATACATTTAAAAACAAACAATAAGGATTGCTTACGTTAACTTGCATGCCCTCACTAGAAAGAAGGTCGGTCATCTATGATTTCAAGGAAGAAGAAACGACTTGAAGAAATGAAGATGATGATAACGATGTGATGGTGGTGGTGATGGTGATGATGATGACCATGGTGACAGCAACACCAACAACATCACCACCATACTACCAATAGTATCAAAAACGCCACCAACAACAACAACAACATCATCTACTGTAACACCACCACCAACAACAACAACATCATCTACTGTAACATCAACAACAACAACAACATCTACTGTAACAACAACAACAACCTCAAAAAACAACATCAACACAAAAACACAACAACAACCTCGGCGATATTTGAATGAATTAACGTCAATTAAATTAGTTAAACATTCAGCATAGATCATTGTAATGTCGCCCATTCAATTGGTCACATATCTATGCTCTGGATGAATGAATGAATGAATGAACGAACGAACGAATGAATTGATGAGTGAATGAATATATATATATAAATGAATGGATGGATAGATGATAAAAATAGGAGATGGAATGAGTGTAACGACATGACAATATATGAAAAATCCTAAAGCTAATTTTAGTATCATCACCGCCATCACTGTCATTACAACCACTACCTTTATTATTATTTTTATTATTATCATTATCATCATCATCATCATCACAATCTTCATCATCATCATTATCACCAGACGAATGTTCCCGCCGTTTAAGCTCACAGTTTCTGGATTGGACAAGAAAGCCAAGTACATCCTCTTGATGGATATCGCACCTCTGGATGATTGCAGGTTCATCGATTGAGTGATTGATTGGTTGATTGATTGATTGATTAATTAATTGATTGATTGATTGAGTTATTGGTTGGTTGATTGACTGATTAATTTATTAATTTTTTTGATTGGCTGATTTGTTTGCTGTCTGATTGGTTTGTCGTCTTGTTGTTTTGTTATATCTTTTGTATTGCTAATATTGTTTGAAAATAATTGAAATCAATCAACATATAATCTTAGTTATTCAACCGATTAACCAACCAATCAATTAACCAACCAATCAAATAACCAACCAATCAATAAACCAACCGACCAACCAATCAAATAACCAACATATCAATTAACCAACCAACCAACCAACCGACTAATCCAGATATAAATTCCACAACTCGAAATGGATGGTTGCCGGAAAAGCTGATCCCGAGATGCCCAAACGGATGTACATACACCCGGACTCACCATCCAATGGTCAGGAATAATAATAATAATAATAATAATAACGATAATAATAATTATAATAATAATAATAATAATAATAATAATGTTAATAATAATAATAATAGGTGAACAATGGATGACCAAGCCTGTCTCATTCCACAAACTCAAACTTACCAACAACATATCTGACAAGCATGGCTTCGTTAGTGATGATAATGATGATGGTGATGTTGAGATGATGATGATGATTGATTTGATGACGACGATGATGAGAAGAATGATAATGCGATCAATCAATCAACCAGCCAACTCACTAACCAACCAACCAAACCAACAAACCGCCCAAAACCAACCAACCAACCAACCAACCAACCAACCAACCGACCGACCGACCGACCGACCAACCAACCAATCAATCAACCAAAACCAACCAAAACCAACAAACCCACCAACCAACCAACCAACCAACCAATCACAATGCAGACCATCTTAAACTCCATGCACAAGTACCAGCCGAGGTTTCACGTGGTAAGGGCAAATGACGTCATGCAGATGAGTCTGCATGCATTTCGCACATTTCTATTTCCTGAGACCCAATTCATCGCAGTCACCGCCTACCAAAATGATAAGGTGAGTGAAAATGATGATGACAGTATTTATAATCCTCACCATCATCATCATCATCATCACCATCATCATCGTCATCACCATCGTCATCGTCATCATCATCGTCATCCTCATCATCATCGTCGTCATCCTCATCATCGTCGTCGTCATCCTCATCATCATCGTCGTCATCCTCATCATCGTCGTCGTCATCCTCATCATCATCGTCGTCAACATCTTTGTCATCATCGTTGTCATTCAAGTATTTCTGATAACGCGTGTCACCGTGATTGATTAAATAAATACACACACACACGCACGCACGATCACACAAGCGCGCGCGCACACACTCACACACACACACACACACACGCTTATAATTCTGTGTGTGTGACAATTCACAATTCGTTTATTCATCAAAACAATGAAGATTTATAGAAGAAGACAATTAATGAATATTATATTTATTCTTAACAGATATAACGCATACACACACAGATACATACATAAATACACACACAGATACATACATACACACATAAACACACAGATACATACATACACACATATATACACACATATACACCTAAAGACACACGTGCGTACTTTGATTGACGCGTTGAAATTTCTGATTATCTTATCCTCAAGATGGTGATACTATATTATTTATCACTTATTTATAAACAAAGAAAATGATTGCAATTTAAATCCTCGAGTACCATTTCATCTGTTTATCTCTATTTGTTGTCACTAAAATTTATTTTCTTTTTTTCATTTTAATCACCTGTTCTGTTTGTCTTTCAAATATGCACATACACACTCTCTCTCTCTCTCTCTCTCTCTCACACACACACACACACACACACACACGCACGCACACGCACACACACAACACACGTACACACACACACAACACACACAAACAAACAAACACACAGATACATAAACATATTTTATAAAGTCGTGAAGAAGAACTTGTTCATTTCTCGATGTTTTTGTATGTATGTGTGTATTGTTTGCTGACGAGGCCCCACACGAACGTGTGAGAAAGCTTGCAACGGCTTCTTCTCCACACATTCACCTCCAAATTAAATGCATGTTTGCTAAGTTTCCGTCCGGATGCTAAATTATGGAAAACCATTTTTTTTTCTAATTTAACTATTTTCAAAAATATTTCACAAAAATTCGTTTTTATTATAAACACTCATGTCACAGAAACTTACCTAATATTATATTTCATTCCGTTGTAAATATAAAAATACACACACAAACACTAACACGCACACACATATACACACACACACAAACACTAACACACACACACATATACACACACACACACAAACATTTACACATACTTATGAATGTGTATACATTTGTATGAATGTTTGTACACGTTAAGAAAAAGAATTTAACTCTACGACTTGCTGTATCAAAGGCATGCAAGTCGTGATTTAATGACGTTTGATACGTCTGTCATGTTTCGGTCGATCGTTCCATGCTTGCTAGTGATGGAATGTACACAAACAAACAAGCAAGCAAACAAACAAACAAACTCACATACAAGCATACATACACACACACACACACACACACACACGCACACGCACATAATACATACATACAAACACACACCCACACATACATATATAATATATATATATATATATATATATATATTGCGCTTTGCCCATGCAGAATCACATACATGGATACACTCCTCTTTACATCATCATCATCGTCATCTCTATCATCATTATCATTATCATCCTCATCCTCATCGTCATCTTCATCATCATGGTCGTCACGGCCATCTTAATTATGATCAAAGCCCCAAATTGACATTAGCCTAACAAACAAAACACGACCGATTAAACAGGAGTGTACATAGACAACAAATTTATGGAATGCCAAAGATAAATAACATTCACGTCCGAAATTAATAATAATAATAATAATAAAGTTATAATAATAATTATTACTAAGCGAATATTATATGATTGTGATGGTGTTGATAACAAAGTATGCCCGCTTGTAAGCGTCCCTGTATGTTTGTATGTATGTGAGTGTACGTATGAATATATGCATGTATGTATGTATGTATGTATTTCATGTTTTTGTATGTATTTATGTATATTTGTGTGTATGTATGTATGTATGTTTGTATGTATGTAAGTATATATGTATGTATGTTTGTTTGTATAGCATAATATGTTTGATTGTTGGACCGATGTTAAACGCTGGACAAACAACTTGTCAACGATACATGCATTCATCTTTTTGGTTACTTTGTGGACGAGTGTGTATGTGTGTGTGTGTGTGTTTGTCTGTTTGCGTCTGTGTATGTGCATGTGTGTGTGCTTGTCTGTTTGTCTGTTTGAGTCTGTGTATGTGTATGTGTGTGTGTGCTTGTCTGTTTGTCTGTTTGCGTCTGTGTATGTGTGTGTATTGTTAATGTTTTTGTTTTCTGAACAATTTTTGAATAATAAAATTGCACATATATGTAAGGATTAATTCAAATGATTTAGTTTTTTAGTGTTATCGCAAGAATTACACAACAGCAGCATCATTTACAACAACAAAAACAACAACAACAACAATTACAACAACAAAAACAATGACACTAACAACATTCGTAGTAGTAAAGTTACATTACAATAAGTTACGAAAATTATCAACTAGAACACGTAAACACACCAAAATCAACAACAATAACATCATCAACAACAAAAACAACATCAACAACAGCAACAACAACAACAACAATAGCACCAACAACAACAACAATAGCATCAACAACAACAACAACATCGGCCGGAGTTATAATGACAGCAGTAATAATACCAATATAATGACATCACGTCACATCATGCCACTTGACTTCCGTACAACTATCTTCCAGTTTTTGTATGTATGTATGCTTGTGTGTTTGTATGTATGCATGTGTGCAAGTTTGTATACATGTGTGTATGTATGTATGTATGTATGTGTGTGTGTATGTATATATGTATGTATGTATGTGTGTATGTATGTATGTATGCTGTAATTCTGGATTGTGCTTTTGAACAAACAAACATACATACATGTGTATGATGGATGTATGTATGTATATATGTATGCACACACACGCACGTTAATTACATACAGACGGGCGTACAGGCAACTGTACACACAATTTTGACAGGTAAGCAAAAAAAACCCGCATGTGATCAAAAGCGTACAAATGACGTACGGATGAGTGCAAACAACAAACAAACTGCACACGTATGCACACAAAAACAAACATACAAACATTGTACATTCATGGAGAGTACTAAGCTTTTTGAATAAATGGATAGTTCTGTAATGCACGGTGTAGTGCAAAGCCGAGTAAAAAATCAGATGAGGAATACAGACAAACAATCCAGTGGAATGAAGGACTCAAACTTAAAAAGTAATTCATCTCATACATGACATTATACGGAGGATAAATTATGGTGAAATATATTTCACCATAAATACATCAAATACAACCACACAAAAACATGCCAACACGCTAGCCTCTTACAGCACCAAGAACGATGAGAAGATGCAGTACATACACGCACACAAACGCACGCACGTACGTACGTACATATATACACGCACGCACGCACAAACAAACATGCATACATCCATGTTATTAGTCCGGGCAAGTGAATACAAATGAGTAAACAATACCTTTGACGTCATGTCCTCAAACCATAACCACGCATACATGCATATATATGAGTCTAATAAGCGTACACACACAAACGCAGGCACATACACACACACACAAATGCAGACACACACACATACATACACATTTACATACAAAATATACATAAAAATGTGTACATTATATAAAAATAGTATACAATTTATACACACGCCAATGTTTTGCTCTCTATGCATTTGCTTAATTCTTTTGTATGCATGTTTTATGCTTACTATTTTAACTACTACTACTGCTTACGCTATTGCTATTACTACTACTACTATTACTACTACTACTACCACCACTACTACTACTACTACTACTACTACTACCACTACTACTACTACTACTACTACTACTACTACTACTACTACTACTACTACTACTACTACTACTACTACTACTACTACTAGTACTACTACTACTATTGCTACTACTACTACTACTATTAACTACTACAACAACAACAACTACTACCACTCTTACTACGATCTGATAACAGGGATCTATTTTAGGCGCGTAAATTTTTTCCATTTGATATTGCTTGTTTGCCTAAAAATTGCTTTCCAAATGACGGAAAGAATTTATTGTTCTTTGCTTTCTAATCATTTATTTGTCTATGTTTACATTTGCATGTATTAATACGCCAACACAATATGTATGAACAGGTATGTTGTTTTTTTTTTTTGTGAACATGTCTGTAGGGACTTGTACATACGCAACAAAACAAAACAAAATTTTCATGCAACAAGGTTTACCAGAATACATACATACATACATACATACATACATAAATACATACACACATAGACACACATACATACACACATAATGTATACACACATACATATAAACACTACACACACATATAAACACGCACACACGTACGTACATACATTCATACGACGAACAGATAACTCAATTGAAGATTGACAACAATCCGTTCGCGAAGGGCTTCAGAGATTCCGGAAGTGGTAGACGAGAAAAGAAGTAAGTAGTAGTAGTAGTAGTAGTAGTAGCAATAGCAGAAGTAGTCGTCGTATAAGTAGTAGTAGTAGCCGTAGCAGTAGCAGCAGCAGTAGTAATGTTATAACATATAGTAGTGCAAATATAAATGTGAAAGTTATGGCAACCATAGTTTCTGTTGTAGTAGTAGTTTCAGTGGTAGTATCGTACTGACAAACATGAAAACATCATAAAACATTTCATGGCAAGTAACAAATTCAGCAAGCAAGCAAACACAAACACAACGAACAAACAGCAAACAAACAACAAATACCACAAACACAACGAACACAAAATATGAACAGACGCCTACAACACCAACTGCAACTACAACAACATCGTGAACTTCATGCCCTTCTGACGTCACAACATGAACGTCACGTGATCGAGAAACTGGCCAATAACGTGAGGCGAACTCTCAACCCCGACCTCAACCTTTTCAACCGGAAGCGGGAAGAAAAGGT
>NW_008704083.1:9723257-9735531 GCF_000326865.2 Helobdella robusta
ATTCGCATCAAAACGCAACAATCATCCAACAGATGTGAATGGAATAAGGCATGCTGGTCAAAATCAGCAACAAGCAGGCAACAACATCAACAACAACAACATTCATTCATCGCTAGATTCAAACGCGAGAGCTTTTAATGCTAACAACAATAACAACGTGAAAAACAACAACAATAACAATAATCACATCAACAACAACATGGAAAGCAACAACAACAACAATAACATCAATCACATCAACAACAACATGGAAAGCAACAACAACAACAATACCTCACACTTTCCGAAAACGGTGCCTCCTGACTTGCTTCAATTTCAGCAACCAGCTTGCCATAATGCGTGCATATCACCGTGCAATAACATTAACAACAACAACAACAACAACAACAACAACGACAATAACACCAGCAACTTACACAAACTTGTAATAAGGAAACATCTACAAAACGCACACCTAATTGCCAGCACATCAAATAATACTGGTAACAACAACAGCAGCTGCAACAACAACAGCAGCTGCAACAACAACAGCAGCTGCAACAACAACAGCAGCAGCAACAACAACAATGCATTCGAAACTGTCCAATCAAAAGTTGGCAAAATGAAGAGTTTGAAGAGCGAAAAACCTCGTTGGGCACCTTACAACAGGCAGCATAAGAAAAATAATTCATTCGCTAGAGAAATTGGGAATGAAATTCAAAAAGTTTCCAACAATTCGCCAGACGTAACCAAAATTGCTCGCAACAGTAGGTTGAAATATGCCGCGAACAACAACACAGGCAGTGTCGTTGGTGATGGGAACAATGGCAATGAAGAGCAAGATGATGGTGACCTGAAAGATGGTTCACAGTGCGACGGCGATGGTCTCGCGACCGATGCTGCTACTGTCGAGTCTACGAAGTTTGAGATGAACGGCAGCAACAAAGTTGCCCAACAACAACAACAACAACAACAATTGCAACATTATCAGCAACATCAACAACGATTACAACATCAACAGCATCAACAGAGGCATCAACATCGCTTCAAAAATCAATATGGCATTCATCACCGGCACCACCATCGATTACAACAGCACCATCAACACAACCTCCCAGTTCAAACCAATCCCATTCACCCATCAAGTCTTTATCATCATCATCAACAACCACAAGATCTTCATTTTCAACAACAAACTCAATCTACCAGCAACAACAACAACAGCAACATATTCTCACCTAACTTCTTTCATCAACCTCCCGATCTTGCACTTCAAATCACTCCATCATCCTCTTCCTCCAACTCATTACCATCCCACCTACCTCACAATCTCCACTTCCAAACGATCGATCTCTCACTCTACCACGGGGGTCCAGAGCTCTCTCAGAAGCACATCCCTACTTTAATAAATCCAACATGGCTGTACATGGCGGCGCTGCAGGATTTCCATCGGAGACGGGCTGTGGTTGCGGCATATTTGGAGAGGCAGCAGTCGCTACTGCAAGTCAACCAGCAAAAACTAATTGCCGAAATAAGTTCAAACAGAGGAAAGAAGTTTAAGAATGATGTTGATGTGGCTGGTGATGATAAAAATGATGCTGAAGATGATGTTGACGACGATGATGATGAAGATGAAAAGATTATCGTTGATGGCGCTAGTGGCGATGATGATTATGGTGACGAGGGCTCAGGTGCCTGTGACGATGATGATAAAGATTGTAACGTTAAGAAAGAAAGTGATAACGCAGATGATGAGCAGAGATTCGGTGATGATAAAGATGTCGCTGACAAAATTAGCAATGATGATGATGATGATGATGATGATGATGATGATGACGATTTGGATGTTGATGATGATGATGGTGAGACAGCTGGAGTTCGTAAGGAGGGAAAAAAGCTTTGTGACGGTGATGATGACGCGGAACATTACGGAAAGAAAAAGAAAAACACCATCTTAAAAAATGATGACAATATAAACGAGAATGAAAATAATAATAACAACAACAACAACCACAACAACAACAACAACAACAACAACAATAATAATAATATTATTATTAATATTACAAATAATATTGAATGAAGCATTGTCGCGCAAATGGCGTTATTATTTATATGACTGAAAATGTATGGTTAACTGATTGATCGATCAATCGATCGATTGAATGAATGAATGAATGAATGATTGTTTGATTGATTGATTGAATAAATGATAGAATACATGACTGATTGATTGATTAACAGATAAACGGATTGAATGGTTGGTTGATTGATTGACTGATTGATCTTATTACAAAGAGAAATATATTTGAATGCTTATGTTTGTTTGAAAATGGCTTGATCTGTGGTCTTGATTTCTTTAATAAATTATAACATTTTAATTTTTCATGATGTTTTTTTTTCTCTTTCTGTCTCTTTCTATGTCTTTCTTGTTTTTTCTCTATCTTACACTTTCATAATTTTTTCTCTTCCTCTTCTTTTCTTCTCTGATAGGTTTTTCTCTCTCTCCCTCCCTCTCTCTTTCTCGCTCTCTCTCTCTCTCGTTTTCAAATTTAACTAAATTATTTTATTAAAATTTAAATTAATTCATTTTTAAACCGAGTTAAAAAATCACATTAGAAATAAAAATTCTAAAAGACGGTGTCTGAAATTTTTTATCCTGTAAGAACGCTTCGACAGTGTTTCAATAGAAAAATAATTTATCATATTGATCGTTCATTTAATTCACATTTAAACAATTGTGAATGAATGAATCAGCGAACGAACGAATGAATAAGAGAAAGAATGAATGAACGAACGAATGAATGATTAAATGAATAAATAAATAAATGAATGAATGAATGAATGACTAAATAGATAAATAATTATATACGCATAATTTATCTAATTATAAATTTATTATTTTTTTTAATTAAAAATGACTTGAAAACGTGTAAAAAATAAAAAACAGATATATATATATATATATATATATATATATATATATATATATATGGTGCATATTTGGAGTTTATATATCATATAATAATAATTATATAATAATAATAATTAACATCTGTCCCGTTAATTTGATTTTCAGAAGTTTATTTAGTAGATTAGGAATAAAGTTATTAATACTATTATTATATGAATAAATAATAAATAAGTGAATGAACATTAAAAAAAAGCAATTTAGTCAACAAATTAAATAGCTAGTTAATTGGTTCGTTAATTAATTAGGTGGTTTAATTGATGAATGAAATCGTTAAAAATGTTGCAGAGGTATTTTATGCATACAATTAATTAAAAAAAAAAACTATATATATATATATATATATATATATATACAAATAATACCATACAATACAATACAGTAATTGCATTTTTTTTGTATAACGCAACTATTACTACCACCACCACAACGATTACGATGACGACGACGACGACGATGACGACAACCAAATGAAAAAATGACGTCACTAAATTTTTCTAATTAAAAATAAACGGAGAGGAGATTGATTAATACAATTGAATGAAATTTATAATGGGTATATATATATATATATGTATATATATATATATATATATATATATATTTATGTATTGAATTATATATATATATGTATATATATATATGTATATATATATATTTATGTATTGAATTATATATATATATATATATATATATATATATATATGTATATATATATATATATATATGTGTGAAGCTACTTCGATGCTTAATCAAATAAGTTATATATATATATAAATATGTGTGATGCAAGTATAATGTTAAATATCACAAACACTAACAGACGAACGTACAATATGGAAAGCCGAAAAATGTGAAAATATTATCTGATAACAATGAGGATGATGACGAAGAAGATGATATTGATGATGATGATCTTGGAGTTGTCGATGATGATGATGATGACGAAAAATGGTGAAAATAATGTTAATGATGATGCTAATAGGTAATGAGAAGAACTGTTTTGTCGATGGAATTTGTGTTGTTGGTTGTACGGATGTATGTTTCTATATGTGTGTAAATGTTTGTATGCGTGAGTGTGTGTGTGTGTGTGTGTGTACGTGTGTGTGTGTGTACTGCAAGGAAAGCCAAACTGGATGTGACTCGGCTAACAGAACCGTCAGCTAGAAATTTGTTCCGCGAAGCATTGTGTGGTGAGTTTTCAACAAATGAGAGCACAGAATGGTCAAATGTCAAGCAGATTGTGGAGATAGCTGCGGTTAATGTGCTTGGATATCAGCGTATTAAGCATAGGGACTGGTTCGACGATCAGGATACGGAGGCACGTGAGCTGCTGGACAACATGCACAGCACCCATCTTTCTTGGATAGATGACAGAGGCAACTGCGTCAAGAAAGCATGCTACACGCAAGCACGCAGTTTTGCACAGAGGAGGCTTCGTCAGATGAAGGAATCTTGGTGGTCTGCCAGAACTGATGAATTGCAAGTAGCGGCCGGCCGCGGGAACATGAAATCATTTTACAGAAATCTGAAAACTGTGTTTAGTCCCCGCAGCTCCGATAGTGTCCCGGCACTGTCTAAAAATGGTCAAACACTCATCAAGGATGGCCATGGAATCCTGGCTCGTTGGGCTGAACACTTCAACAGTGTGCTAAATCAAGAATCTCGGTTTGATGACTCAGTCCTTGCTGAGTTGCCTGACTGGAGCATTGCAGGTGATCTTGATGATTCCCCTAGCCTGTCTGAAGTGGAAAAAGCAATCACCCAAATGTCGAATGGAAAAGCTCCGGGTTTGGACGGGCTGCCGGCAGAACTCTTCAAATGTGGTGTCATCGAACTTAAAACCAGGATTTTAAGGATGCTCTTATCATTCACATATTCAAACGGAAAGGGAATCGTTCATGCTGTGATGATCACAGAGGCATTTCTCTGCTATCGATTCCTGGAAAAATATTGGCCCGCGTGATCGTCAATGATGTTGGTATCCTTCCAGAGGGTCAGTGTGGCTTTCGGACTGGTCGTGGTACTATGGATATGATTTTTACCGCCAGACAACTTCAAGAAAAATGTCGTGAGCAACAACGCGAACTTTTCTTCGTCTTCATAGATTTAACAAAGGCGTTCGATTCCGTCAACCGTTCAGCGTTATGGAAATGTCTCAAAAAGATTGGTTGTCCTCCGATTTTAGTGTCGATTATTTGCTCCTTCCATGAAGGCATGAGGGCAACAGTAGTTGAAAATGGTGATCGATCCCCGGACTTTGAGGTGACGAATGGTACCAAGCAGGGGTGTGTCATGGCTCCCTTGCTGTTCAACATTTACTTCTCCCTAATGCTTCGAGTCGCCTTTCAACATTGTGTAGAGGGCATTCCAATCTGCTATCGCATGGATGGAGATGTTTTCAACATCAAACGCCTACAGACGAAGTCAAAAACACAAACCACAATAGTCCGCGACCTGCTCTTTGCGGATGACTGCGCTTTGGTTGCACATACACAAAGTGAAGTTCAGGCTCTGTTCAACTGTTTCCACACTACTGCAGAAAGGTTTGGACTCACGGTGAGCAGAAAGAAAACAGAGGTTCTGCACCAAAGCTATCCTATTTCGTCGGATTCTAAAGCCATCGTAACTTTTGGGGCTCGCAGTTGAACGCTGTGGATCGATTTTGCTACCTTGGTAGCTACCTCTCCAACACTACTGCAATCGATGATGAAATTACGGTTAGGATTGCCAAGGCTGGTGCTGCTTTTGGTGGTTTGAGTGGACGACTCTGGAAGGAACGGGGTGTGTCGTTGGCTAATAAAATATCTGTCTATAAGGCAGTTGTGTTAACCATTATGTTGTATGGATGTGAGATATGGATTACTTATAGGCGCCATATACGTAGACTCGATCAGTTTCATATGAGATGTCTACGGGTTATCGCTAACGTTAAATGGGAGGATAGAGTGCCAAATACGACTTGTGGTATCTTGGGTATCGAGGCGTTTTTGTTACAGGCACAGTTTCGTTGGTCGGGACATGTCATCCGCATGCCGGACACAAGAATTCCCAAACAGGTGTTTTTCGGACAGCTGGCTTCTGGAGTTCTTCTGGAGAAAACCTAAAAAAAGTCGGACTGGATTCTAAAACCTTGGGTGTCGTTGCGCTCGAGCGTTCACAGTGGAAGACACGCTCACAAGCGGCAGTTTCTGCCTTTGAGGAGGCGCGCATTGCAGCTCTAGTTGGAAAAAGAGGACGGCGTAAGCAGGTGGCCCGGGATGGTAACAGCACAGGGGTGTGGGTTTGTGGAACCTGTGGTCGTCGATGTTCATCAAGAATAGGCTTGTTCTCGCATCAAAGGACTCATCAATGACACAATCCGTCGAACGCGACGATGTATTCCATCGTGTGGGTGTGTATTTGTGTGTTTGTGTATCTTATATATAGAAGTGGAGGTTGAATCAAATATAAAATTATATAAATAAACAAGTGAATGAATTAGTAAAGATTAAACGAATGCTAGATTAAATAAATAAATTAACTAGAAAAAATGAATAAACAAACAATAAACAAACATAAAATAAAATAAATATTGATTAAATAATTTAATAAATCATTCCAATATGTGTCGGTATGTATGGTTTTGCAGGTTTTTGCCCTATGTGTTTGTGTCTTAAGTACTCTGAAAATGAACTTAAAATTAAATCGAACTTACAAAAACTCCTTTAAACACTCTTTTCTCTTTCTCTCTCCATCCCTCTCTCCTTCTCTCTCTTACTTTCTTCTTCCATCCATCCCTCTACCTTCCTCCTCTACCTTCCTATGAAAGCGTTTGGGTGCATACGTGTGTAAACTTGAGTATTCGTACGTGTGTATATATGTTTGTGTGTACGTGTGTGTACGTGTGTGTATATGTGTGTGTATGTGTGTGTGTGTGTGTGTGTGTGTGTGTGTGTGTGTGTGTGTGTGTGTGTGTGTGTGTGTGTGTGTGTGTGTGTGTACAGCTGTCTGCAGTGCGATTACAATAGCGTCGGCATACTGTTCGGACATAAAATTGAAATTATTGAATGATGAAATTTCAATGCATCAGCGATTTTAACCGCAGACATTTCGCTCGCATTTTGATGATGATGATGATGACTAAGGTGATGATGATGATGAGTAAGATGATGATGATGACTAAGATGATGATGAGGATAGTGAAGATATTGATGATGGTGAAGATGATGATGAAGATGATGATGATTACTAAAATGATGATAATAATGATGACGACGATGAAGATGACAAGATGATATTTTACTCTCATGTGAAAATGGCTTTCACGACGATGATGGCTGTTATGGTAATGATGGCGATAATAATGATGTTGATGACAATGAAGATGATAATTATGCTAATCAATGTATCATGATATCAATGACAGAATGATGCGCTGATATGCCTGAAAATGAAAAATTATGATACCGTATCATATGTTTGAAATATAACTAAGCTAATATAATATATAAATATATATATATATATATATATATATATATATAAAGAGAGAGAGAGAAAAAGAAAAAGAGAGAAAAAGAGAGAGAGACAATGAGAGAGAGAGAGAGCATTGAAGTTAGATGAATAGAGAGGTTGGTTTTCCATTAAATTGCATAGGTTGAATATGTAACTAAATCCCAAGTCATTTCATATTTGTAATAATGATGGAACAGTTAACGATGATAATAAAAATACTGTTATCATAACTACTACTACCTACTACTACTACTACTACTACTACTACTACTACTACTACTACTACTACTACTACTACTACTACTATTACTACTGCTGCTACTACTACTGCTACTGCTGCTACTACTACTACTTCTGCTACTACTACTGCTGCTGCTGCTGCTGTTGCTACTGCTATTACCACTACTACTACACAGACTGCACACATATACGCTCAGATACACACACACATACATGCATACATAAACAAATATGTGTGTGTATGAATGTTTGTATGTATGTACTTGTGCATGTTTGATAGTTCATTCACCTGACGAATGTACCATATATCTATTATTTTAATATCAATCAGTCAAATAGATCAATCAGTCAACCAATCGATCAATCGATTATTCAGTAATTCAATCAACCTGTCAATTAATTAAAAATCACTATAGAATAAATAGAATAAATAAAAATAAAATAAAATAAAGAAAAAATAAGCATAAATAAGCATACAGAAAAGACAATAATACACCGTGCTTGAGTTTCTAAACATAAAAAATTTAATCTCAAAAACAAACAAGTGCTTCATCGATAAAATAAAATACAATCTCCATGCATGTAGTATGTATGTCTGTGTGTGTGTATGTCTGTGTATGTATGCGTGTGTATGTGTGGGTATGTATATATGTGTGTGTATGTGTTTTGTTTATTTGTACGTGTATGTATGTATTTTATGTATGATTGTATTTATATCTGCTTGTCTGCAGGTATGCGTATAAATGTTTTCTTTAAAATATGAAACATGTACGTACATACACACATGTTGAATGCGTAAGTTCAAATTTGTAATGAAAGTCATAAACATTCGAGAGCATGATGATATATTTTAGAGACATTCCCTAAACAACCGATCAAGCTTTGGTTTGTTTTACGAATATTCATCCACCCAATGGCCGTATTTAGGTACATGCCTAGTATACGTGACCATTTAGGTATAGGTATTTCTATATAAATACCTTGCGTACCGGTAATTTTTAAACTGGTATTATTATGTACATCCGACTTAATACGTTTGGATTTTTCAAAATTGAAAATCAATACGGATTGGTCGGAGAAATTTTTTGTTATAAAATTTAATCCTCTACGCCCAAAATGGAGAAAAAGGAATGTTTATTATTGGACAAACAAGCAAATTAACAAACAAACAATCACACGAAAAAACGAATGAACAAGATATAAGATGTATGGGTTCTATTTTATTAATGTTGCATCTTTTTTATACCACCTTTGTCTATTTTTGTATGTACATATTTTAGAATGTATGCGATTGTATTTGAGTTGTACGTTTGTGTGTTTGTGTTTGTATATTATTTGTGTTTGTGTTTGTGTGTTAACGGTTTAAACGGAAGTCTGATTGCAGGGATTTTCATCGCTTTTACGTTTTTTTTGTTATAAAATGACTTTTAGAAATTTCTAAATCTGAAAAATAATGTTTTTTATTTTTTATGCAGTTTTGTATCAATTCATACAGTTATGTTTTGTATTTTGTATCCATTAATACAATCCATGTTTGTATATTTGCCTCAACCACAATAAAATTCATCAGTTTTGTATGTTGAATTCATACAGCAATATTTATGCTTGTACTTAGTACTAAATTGTGTTTTCGTATGGGTGCATTTACTCTCAAACCCATAAACATCCGACAAAAAATTTGTTGGCAAATTTATAGGGAAAAAATTTTTGCGACTGAAGCTTTTAAAGATCCATCTATTAATTATTGCATTCATTTATTTGTTTGTTCGTCTGTCCATTCATTCATTCACTCATTCACTCATTCATTCATTCATTCGTTTATTTATTCATTCACTTGTATATTTATTCATTCGTTTTTCAAACATTCACAATGTTGAATTGTGTGTTTGTTTATTAGCTTTCGCTTTTGTTTATATGAATAAATAAAAATAAATATATAATTAACTACAGGATATATATATATATATATATATATCATATATATATATATATATATATATACCATCATAATCATCATCAAAGACATAATGACATCATCATCTTGACTTAGAGAGGGCAGGTCTTATCAATAGATTGAGATTTCTCCTTAATTGCCTTCATCATGGTCTTGCGTTTCAGCCGGAGTGAGGCGTGTAGGGGCTTCTTGAAAATTAACGACGACGATGACGATGGCGACAATGCCGGTAATGATGATGACGACGACGGTGATGATGGTGGCGGTGAAAGTTGCTGCTGACGGATTTGTTGATCTCGCTGTGTTTGTTGTTGTTGTTTTGGTGATGACGTCATTGCCAAAGGTGATGTTGTTTGCTGTTGATGATGTTTTTGAACGTTATTTGCCTGCTGCTGCTGTTGTTGTTGCTGGATGTGGTGGTAATAATGATAACGACGTTCTAACGAGCAAATATTTTGTTGTTGTTGTTGATGGGGTTGTTGGTGACATGAATCGTAGTCGTAACAATCTTGTTGTTGCTGCTGCTGATAGCGATGGAAACGTTCTTGTTGCTGTTGCTGTTGTTGTTGTTGTTGTTGATGATATTGATATTGATGTTGTGGTTGGTGTTGCTGATGCTGTTGTTGTTCTTCAATATGCCTCTCATAGCACAACTCAAAAAATGGATTGTTTCTTGAGAACGGCGACCGACTAATTTCATCAAAGCCAGCACCAACACCACTGATGAAGCCGTCACTACCTTTGCCACCACTAGCGTTAACATCGACGCTACCAAGTCCACTCACATAGTTTTTATCTAAGTTGTAGTAGTAGTGGTGGGGGTGGTTGTTTGAGTTGGTAAATTTTTGATTTCTGTTCAGAATCCCATCACTATTGGAGATCTCCTTACCAGAACCAAGTGCTCTGGCTCTGGCGAGAGATTTCGGAAGATAGTATTGTTGCTGTTGTTGTTGTTGCTGCTGCTGAAATTGCTGCTGCTGTAGCATTTGTTGTTGATGGTACTGATGTTGCAAATTGAATATTTGATGTTGTTGTTGGAAGAGATGATGATGTTGTTGGTTGTAAAATTGGTTGTTTTGTGGAGTGTGTGACTGGTCTGCATAACTTTGATGTTGTTGCTGTTGCTCTTTATGTTGATACGTTTTTGAGAGTGAACTATCAGCGTTGCTATGAACAACAACATCAACTCCATCAACGAAGCCGACATCTTCAACACTACGTTTTAGTTGCTGAGTTGCATCCGATGTCTCAGATGAGTTCAGTCTCATGCCTATTTTCTCGATGTTGTAGTAGTCGAGCAGCGTGTTGCGGCGATGTGACGTTATGAAATAATCTGTGTTTGCTTTCGAAATTTTATCTTCAATGTAATTTCTCTCACTGTTGTGGTCACCATCGCCGCCACTTGCACCACCATCAGTGGTCCGACTGACCAGAGCAGCAGCATCTTCATGAACGTTGTTCCCGAGTGTAGCAGAACCACTGCAGGCCACGACGGCAGCGCACGTGTCGTCCCGTCCACCGTGCTGACAAATGGGATCGGAGGTCCTCCTCAATACAGAAGAACTTCTTTCATCTTTGCCGCCCAGTGCTTCAACTTCTTCCTGCTTCAAATTTGCAGCAGCGTCAGATGACGAACTTCGAATTTTTCGATTTTTGTTCAAGTCTGTTTCTGTGTCCACCATTTTTGAGGCATCCAGCTTGGAGGAGGTTGACCCCTGAGGGACCCCCAGGAAAGATCCTGGATGCAGTTTCTGCTGGATCCCGTACGATCTGTAATTGTAGGTGTACATGTTTGTACATGCAACGTGTTTCCAGGCAGCATTCGTACGCAACACAGGTTAGCATGATCTCGTAGGAACAAGTAAAAAAAATGATTAATACTTTTGACCTTGTTAATAAATGCGGAAAAATTTACAATATTTAAATAAATTGACAAAAACACACGTACAGACTAAACTGAAGAATAATATCAACAAAACAAAAAAAAGCAGTATAATTACTTGTATCCCACGCCAGCGCCACCCCCAGTAGCAGCAGCGGCAGAAGTTGAAGCAGCTGTGGTGGGCGAGGCATCAACTCTGTCTTCAGGAGATTCAACGAACGATTCGTTCTCGCACTGAACAGTGATGTCGACGGCACAACCTCGCGACAGACGCTTGTTCACTGACGCCTTCCTCGCCGCTTCCTTGTAACATTCTTGCGCGTCGTGAAGTCGGCTCATCCACTGTGCCTGCATTGTGTGTAGTGTGTGGTGGTGCAGAGTGAAGATAAGTGGAAGGGGGTGTGGGGGTGGTTTAGTTGGTTGGAATGAATGAATGAATGAATGAATAAATGATTGAATGAATGAATGAATGAATGAAAAATCCGCAAGTAAATGAGCAATGATTTGATTGATTAAACAATTTCGAAATTGAAAAGTTGAAAAATCTAACAAAAAATAATGCAACTAAAAATATGTAGGGTATAAAAAATAAAAAGTAAATTTAAGCAAGAAACAAACCTGTTAACGAAAGCTCAAAAAAATTGTTTGGAAGTTGAAACTATTTGAATGAATAAATGAACGAATGAATGACTGAATAAATGAAGAATAAAAGACTGAGTGATTGAATGGACGACTGATTAAATGAACGACG
>NW_008704083.1:9738721-9758675 GCF_000326865.2 Helobdella robusta
AAAGAGGAACATGTACATGTCAATCACCTTCGATATCTCTGGTGGTCAGTGGAAGATTACGGCGATGGTGACGAATGAGGACGAAGATGATGAGGATGGTCTATGGTTATCATGATGATGATGATGATGATGGCTATGATGATAATGATGATGGCGTTGATGGTGATGATAATGATGATGATGACGATGATGGCAATGGTGATGATAATGGCAATAATGATAATTGCTATGATGATGATAATGATGATGACGACACAATGATATATCTACTTGAAAGATAAGCAAAATGATGATGGTGACAGTGATGATAGTATTAATGATGATGATGATAATGACGTTGAAAACATTAAGGGTGACATTCAAGTTAGAAAAACGACTTGCTTATTTTAGCTATAAAAATTTTGAAACATCTACAACTGCACCCATGCAAAAATGGAAAAAATAGTTCATTGTACTTTACACATGCTTTGAATTGCCTTACTTCACTTGGATTTTGTTATGTATGTCAGTCAATACTTATAACTTATATGTGTGAATGCGTGTGTATGTGAGAGAAAGAGAGAGAGAGAAAGAGAGAGAGAGAGAGAGAGAGAGAGAGAGCAAAGAAGAAAAAAGACAAGAGGAAGAGATAATGCGAAAACGTAGTTGAAATAAATTCAATAATTAACTTACTGAAACCTTGCACCTTCAAAAGAAATTTTTTTAAATTACTACATTGGCTACACTATAAAAACACGCACACACACACACAATCCCACACGCACGCACACACACACACACACACACACACACACACATAAACACACACACTCACAACACACACAATCTTAAATTTGGCCAAAATGAGATGAAAATAAATCCAGCTTGGAAATAAATTTATTTTTTCTTTCCTCTTAACTTCACAAAGTTTTATTTTTTTTACATAAAGTTTTATTTTTTTTACATTTGGAAAAGTTGTCAAACGAAATGAAGTATGCGCAGTGCATCTAATCATGAAATGAAACCCTAAACAAGTCTGAAGATTTTAAAAGCTCAACATACAAAATACCAGCACAACAACCACAACAACAACAACAACAGTAACAACAACAACAACAACAACAGAATATTAACACCAACAACACTAACATTTTCGATGGTGAATATTAAAATTACATCAACATAAATTGACGCAACATAAAAGACAGCGTAAAATGACATCACCAACAACAAAAACATCAACAAAGTGCAACAACATCAGCAAATAAAACTAAAACATCAACATCATAAAGGCATAAAAATTAATGTAAGCGCAACATACCAGAAACAACAGTCAATGCTAATGTACTGTCAATCTGTATGCTAATTGTAGGACAAACACAGAGACATTAACGTCATCGATAACATCAATAGCCATTATTACATCAACAACACCAACAGAATGAACAACATGGCAGATAGCATTACCAGAAGCATCAAAATCCTTACCAACGTAATGTCATATTAACATTATGACGCCAATCACGCATTCAACATAACTAACCATCATTACTACATTCGTAACATCGATAACGAAAAATAAACATCGCCAACAACGTAAAGTAAATTGAGGAGAAGTCATTTGAATACAAATTAACTTTTACCGCCATAACCGCGATGACGTCATTATCATCGTCATTATCGTTACTATGTAGCAACAGCAGCAGCAGCAGCAGCAACAACAACAAAAACAACAGCAACAACATTGACGAACATTAACAACAAATTACGATAATATTTTTAAAAACAACAAAAACATTAACACCACATTAACAAATACATCAAAACCGGCAAAACCACCACCATCGCCAACACCACCCTTACTGCCACAGCCACCCCCACTACAGCCACCCCCACTACAGCCACCACCATTACCACTACAGTCATCATCACCCCCAACAACGCCACTTCGACCACTAAAGCCATCACCACTCCAACGCCACTTCAGCCACTGCAGCTGCTAGAACCACAGCTACTACAGCCGCCGGAACCACTACCGCCACCAACAACAAACGCCTCCTCCTCCCTCCATTATTATCCCCATGGGGGGATACGAATTGGAAATGTTAGCTGACAGGATAATAAATAAAAAATAAAAAATATTTATGCATAAGTAACGCCCTATTATAAGAATTATAAAACAAAACTACATTTGCATTTAATAATAATTATAATAAATGAATAATTATAGTAATAATAATAACAATAATAATAATAATAATAAATGAATAATAATAACAAATATTATTATTATAATTATTATTATTATTATTATTATTATAGTAATGTAATGACAAAGATAGAATAATAAACTTAAAAACAGCAATTTTAGAGTTTTTAATGACTACCAAATAGCACAGTCTGATCAGTGTTCTTATTATTATTTAAATTACTTATATTATTATTATTATTATTAATATTGTTGTGTTTATTATTTATATTATTCTTACTATTATATTTTTATCATTTCTACATCCGCTGATTGCAAAATTGCATTGCTTTGGCTGGCAGACTGTATGTGCTACGAACAAAAAAAATCAAAAAACAATACAAATCTACTACTACTGCTGCTACTACTACTACTACTACTACTACTACAAATAGCCGTCTGTTACTACTACTACTACTACTACTACGACTGCTACTACTACTGCAACTAGTAGTGTGCTGCTACTTCTACTACTACAACTATATTATTACAACTGCTGTTACTACTACTGCTGCTGATGCTGCGACTACCACTACTACAAATAATAATAGTGAACAAACACAATCAAATTAACACTCAAACATAAACTGGCAAACACGTACAACTCTATAGAAACAAATATGATCATGTATACATAACTTATAACACAAATGTCTCAATCTCAACACAAGAGTTCTTCCACAAAGTACACACAATACATACAAACATACACACATAAACACGCACGCACATACACATTTATACATACACGTATGCAAATACAAACTTCCACAAACACAACATAAACTAACTTCTGATGTGTACTCACGAGGAACATTGTTCAAATTCAACAATACGGACTAACACGTACAAACAAACGAATACACACACACACAAATACATACATACATTCATACATACATACATACATACATACATACACACACACACACACACACATACATACATACATACATACAAAAAAAACAAACAAACGTACACATGAACTCGCATGTATAAAAGTACACACACACGTACAGACGGTGACATGATTAACTGCACCCAGGACGGGTTCAAGTGATCTGAAGTTGATCATGAACAACAATAAACAAACAACTCCATCACTCCATAACATCAACAACAATAACATCAACATATACAACAACATCATCGTCGTCGTCTTCATCATCGTTATTCTCAACTACATTACCAACAACAACATCATCGTCGTCTTCGTCATTGTCCTTCTCAACTATATTGCCAACAACAACAACATCATCGTCGTCGTCTTCATCATCGTTATTCCCAACAACAACAACAACATCATCATTGTCGTCTTCATCATCGTCCTTCTCAACTACATTACCAACAACAACATCACAATAACAACATTATTATTGTCGTCTTCATCATCGTCGTACAAACAACAACACCACAACATTAACATTATCGACCATAAATTCGACAAATTTGTCGCAAACAGATACAGCAACCAAAATAAAGGGAATGGTAATGACTAAGATGCTGCTGATAGTAATGGTGAATGCGATGATAATGATGACGACAACGACGACGATGATGAATATGATGATGATTTGTGGCCTTAATGATGACGATGGTGATTTTAAAGGAAGGCAGCGTTAATGTAATGATTATAAGGATGATAAAAATACCTTCAAAAACGATAAAGACATCAATTATGATGAAAATTATGACGAAAATGATTCTCTCTCTCTCTCACTCTTTCTTTCTTTCTTTCTTTCTTTCTTTCTTTCTCTCTTTACAATTACTCAATTGAAACGATACGATGACGATGATGATGACGATGACGACGATGATGATGACGTAATAATAGTCACAAGACCTTTAATGCATTCCATTCCCGGACGAAAAAAGTGATTATTTAAATGAATTCTCGACGCCCCTCATAGCTATATCATCTACATCATCATCGCCATCATCGTCGTCGTCGTCGTCATTCTCATCATCACCATCAACATCACCATCACCATCACCATCGTCGTCATCATTATCCTCATCGGTATAAATATTATCGGACGTAAATTATTATAACACTTAATTCCATCATTTATCAATGACCTTCTTAGTGATGATGACGCTGATGATGATGACGAAGACGACGACGATGATTTTATTTTATCTGTAACGTCATTTTCATTGTTTTTATTGCTGAATAAAAGATTGTTCCCATTATTGCTGTTGTTATTGTTGTTGCTATAGCGACTGCCTGATGTAGTATATTGAGTGGGGAGATATAGAATGATTAAAAGTGCAATTAACATTATCGCCCTCGCCAGACGACGAGTGAAAATGCACTCGGGCTATGAATTGTAAAAAAAAGAAGATAGGCAATATCATTGAAAATTGTAAATACGGACTCCCGCCAATGAAGTTATGACGTCATCAAGAGGAGGGGTATTATCGTTATTGTTGTTGAAAGTGAAGGTGTGTGTGTGTGTGTGTGCAGTGTGTATGTGTGTGTGTAGGTGTGTGTAGTGTGTGTGTGTTGTGTGTGTGTGTGTGTGATATAAGTGCTTTGTTGTTATTTAGCGGAGCATTGGTATAACGATTAAGAGGTATTTAGATAAACAAAACTGTTCGAAATACTAATGGTAATTGAATTACTAGAGTACTTAGACTACAAAGAGTACTGAAATGAGAAGAACTGTTTATTCGAACTACTTACCAAGTAAGGTGAGGGAGCCTTCGTAGAGAAGCCTTCTTCTTGAACTTGCCAGCAACCTCTCGCACGGCTGCCTACTTAGTGTTCCCCGCAGGAACTACCGAGTCGAAGAAAAAAATAATTGTAATTAATAAAATAATTTAAATAATAAAACGAAAAAGACGAAAACACGAAAACAAAAAAATACGCACACATAGACATAAACACACGACATAGACATAGACATAGACATAGACATATACATAGACATAGATGTAGACATAGACACATAAACACAATCATACGAAACGAAATCAATCGGAATTATATTTTCTCTTTTAAAATTAAGAAATTATTAAGAAGGCAAGGATGACCATATTAGAGTTCGTGTGAGATCCCATCCAGGAAGCCACTTTAGCAAAAATCACAAACATTACCACTGTTTTCAAACGTTAATGCTCATAAATAGTCAAAAGATATAATGGTTCATAATTAATTCACGAACGTGTTTGATGTTGCTTCTCGTTAGCAAACAGTGGAAACACTCGCTATCGCACAGAAGCACGCACAAACACACAATCACACACACGCACACAATCACGCACGCACACAAACACGCACGCACACAAACACGCACACAAGCATGCACACGCATAAATGGAAAAGTATTCGGATTACGCCTCCTTCAAACCTTAACAACAACTCCATCATCTCCTTCCTGCGCCCATACTAAATGATAAAAATAAAAATAATAATAAGCACAATAATAACTATAATAATAACTATAATGAGAACTCTTTCATTTCAAAGCAAAGACGATAAATAAGTATGAAAATAAAATAATGAAATGTCACAATAATGTAATAAAATGTAATAAAATGTCAATGATTGCCACAATGCTCATTTTTTAGAAAAAGTACATAGCGGTGAAGTATATTCAAATATATATTACGAATTGTTTCTGTCACAATATATGCCATACGATAGCTTTATAACAGTCTCTATCAATTCATCGTTGAAAGAATCCGGCCCACAAAATTTTAAAAAGTGAAAGATTAAAATTATTATAAAAACCTATTGGTGATATTTCAAAAGTATTTATAATTATTGTGCAGTGTTTATAGTTGTCATTTAGATTACTGTGCAAATAATCTGAATATTTTTTGATCTTGTATTGCCTGGATGATTCAAGATTGGTTTCATGACAGACCATTAACTCTAAGGTCTCTACTGTGTTGCCTAGTAGTATGGCGATGTCAGGTCGTAGAGTGTTGAACAGATCTGCTATAGGGTGAACACCATCAATTTTCAAATCTGCAAACAACCGACAATAGGCAGGCGCACACAGTTTCAATCGGTTGGTGATCGCGGCCAAAATTTTATTGTGTCTTTCAGTGTATCTTTTAAGTGCGGATGTGGAACCGCAGTTAGAAATCACATGTTTATTTGTTTGTTTACAATAATAATAATAATAATAAGCACAATAATAACTATAATAATAATAATAGCAGAAATAAGTCACCATCACCATCATTAGCATAATCACGTGAAACATTATCATCATTGTAGTCATCTTTGTCACCCTCAACACCATCATTCATCGTCGTCGTCGTCGTCGTCATCATTGCCACCACGAACTGAACCAAGCAGAGAACAGCTGTCATAGAATTGAATGAGAGTTTTTATCTTCTCGCTAACGCACTTCCTTCCTGCTACTCATTTTCTCTTTTCCTCTGCACTTCTCTTTCTTCATCTTGTCTCTTTTTTACTTTCCATCCATCTCTCTCCTTCTCTCACTCTCTCTTTCTCTCTCTTTCACTTCCTCACGTATTTATTCTTCCAACTCTGTTCTTTTACTTGTGTTCATTCTCTTTCTGCTTGAATATTATCGTTTTTTCCCTAGTCATCCTTTTCATTCGTTACATCTTACCTTCAGTCTTACTTCTACTTTGTCGTACTTTCTCTCTCTGTCTTCTTTCTTTCTTTCTTCTTCATATATTTATTATTTTCATCAGATGCTCAACACATTTTTTAGCCGTTATACATGTCACATGCAACTTACCTCCTTGACTCCAATTTTTCTTCCTCTCTCTCCCTCCTTCTCTCTCTTTTAGTATTTTTTTCTTTCTCTTCTCTTTCTTTTTTTTAATTTTCAAAAATTCTCCATAACCTTTTTTCTTTCCATCAATCTATCTCTTCCTGCTGGCGTCCAAAAGAATTCATCTTTGATCTCTCAACTTCAATATTCTACTGCGTCGTTTTCTAGACTCCTAAAATATGCACTCCACACTCATATACACACAAACACGTACACACAGATACACACACACACGTACACACACACAGCACAGACGCACCACTTGCACATATGAAGTACAATTAATTCAACATTCGTTCACATGTACGTTCAAACATACAAATCTTACATGCACACATACATTACATACATACAACATTTATATGTATATCCATCTGTATATATATATATATATATATATATATATATATATATATATATAGTGTCAGAATTATGAAATAATACTGACTACAAATACTTCAAAGTTCTTCAACGCAAAATTAATTCACTCGATAGGAGGCTTGATGCAAAGTTATTCACTTTATAGGGGGCCTGATGCAAGTTAATTTACTCGATAGGGGGCCTGATGCAAGTTAATTTACTCGATAGGTGACTAGACGATTTTCCTTTTTTTGCAATTTAGATGACGCCATAAATTATTACAAATTATTTTAAAATTTAATTAGTAGTTTTTTTTTTATTAATTTGACATACCTTGAAAATTTTTATGTTTAAAAACACCCGAAACAAAATCTAATTTTGCTTTGATGTAGAGTTTCTTTACCTTTAGTGCAGGAGAGAGTCCTCACTGGGTTGACTAGTTAGGCAGCTTCGAATAATCGGTGCCTATTCTGGTATGTAAGAGACTTAATTCGTGATTCTATGCTCATTGGCGTAGTTTCAGAAACGTCTTAAGTTGGTACGAGACCTCTATGCTCGTTGGCATAGTTTCGCACGCGTACTAGAGTCACACAATTTGTTTCCAGTGTTGTTCTGACTCTTGTTGTCTTGGGTTGGTTGTGCGAAAGCCGACCAGACTTGACGGCCCAGTGAGAACAGGCCAGGGTTGTGCGGAAGCCGACCGACGACTGACAGGCCCAGTGAAAACAGGTTTTGGATTCTGTGAAAACGAATCCGCCTCGTTCTTTTGTTTTTCTTGTGCTATTTGTGGACCTAAGGTTCTTTGCTGGATTCTATACTCATTGGTATAGTTACGCACGCAGCTTGCAATTTCCATAGGCTCCGATTTTTGTAATTTTTCTGCATTCATTTTATTTATTTCTTGGAGTTGTATCGACATCACTATCGGTTACACACGTCGAGGTTGTACGATTAAACGGCAAGAAACATATCCCAAGTCGAAGACCCAACAAGAAGTTCTAATTCCTGTATTCCAGTTTGTTCATTGACATTATTTTTTTTACATTATTCTAGAGTTTATTTAGTTCAATTCCTTTTCATTTACTTACGTCGATTAATAAAATTGTTATCGAATATTTTTACGCGTTCGTGTGTTACTCAGTAAAATCATATAATTCGAAAAAGCCCAGTGCCACACAGGACTGGTCGAACTCACGAAAAAAATATACAAAAAATTATTGTCGGACCATAAAAAAATTCCCTGAGAAAGATAGAGGAAAGAGATTACCTTATCACCAGTTGCAAAATTTCCGACAATATATATACAAAACGCATACACAAACGTAGTGGAAGCATACATACAAACACATAGCATTCATTTATTTAAATTTAATTTGTAACGCAAATTTGTACTTGCATTTAAAGCGTGTATTAAACACGCCTAGATGCAAAAACACTTGTGTATGCTGGCACGTGTGTTTGTTTGTACGTGTGTATGCCCATATGTATGTGTGTAGGTTGGTGTATAATCTAATGAGGTGTAAAAATGAAATTGTCAAAGATTAACACATGAATGAATGCCTTTCCATCTTTTTCGGCATATTCAAACTACACTGATGTCACAGGACCGTGTATGTGTCTGCTGTCTGTGCGTATGTGTGTATGTGTGTGTGTGGTGTGTGTGTGTGTGGTGTGTGTGTGATGTGTGTGTGTATGTGCGTGTGTGTTGAACGGCCTGCGTTTGATATGTGCGCTGCGGAAAAAATGTTTAGCTATGTGATTGGTTCGATGTTCTTTTTTAGAAGACGACTTAGTAGATCGAGATGATGTTTTTCTTAATTTACGTACGTTTGTGTATGTTAACGTGTCTGTGTTTGTGTGCGTGCACGTATGTGTATTAAGGTTCTTATGCATGTGCGATTGTAAAAAAATAGCGGCATATGTGCGCGTATGTGTGTGTGTGTGTGTATCAACCAACGTGAGAGTGCCTTTAAGAGTTCGGGTTTTTTTTTATTTTTGCATGCTTGCGAGACGACTTTTCAGAAAAATTTCATTTTGAAAAAAGGTGAGAAAATAATCTGATTGAGACGGATGCTTAATCAGACAAGTTGAAGGAAAAAAATGTTCATACTCGCGTGCCCGATTGCATCTGTAGGAATAATAACAAAACATCGTTCGCTCTTACGTTCATTTGTTAGAGCAGAAAGAATGAACAAGATGAAAACCGACGAACAAACAAACGGAAAAAAGAACAAATAAATAAAACAATAAACAAATAGACAACATAGACAAACCAACAAACAGCAAAACAAAATTTAGCCAGACATAAAAAATGGCCAAACAGACAGACAAATTACCAAACAGACAGATAAAGCGACAGACATAATTCACCTCTGGAATAAAAGCTCTCGGATCGAGATCAGATATTGGCTGCCAGACAATCTGCTGTTGAATCTCTTGAACCCTCTCGAAGTTCTTCAACCACAACATTTTTGCCTCCAAATTTTCTGACGTTGTGACGATGAAGAAGAAGATGAAGAAGATGATAATTATCATAAGATGGCGAGGATGACAATGATGATGGTGATGGCGACGATGACGATGATTGTGTTTCTGGTTATTTTTCATTCAACGGTCACTCTAGTATGGATTAAAGTTTTTGTTGATGTGTGAGGACGAAACCAGATAATGATGATGGCAAGATGATGATGAGGAAGAATAAAAAAATGATGAAGCAAATAATGACGATGATGATGATGATTGATGTTGCTTATTAGAGGGAAAACAAAATTGACGACGACAAAGAGAGAGAGAGAATAAGAATGATTTTGATGGCAAGGATTAGAATGTAAGTATTAATTAACTTGTAAAATCTGTCTAACGATAAATTTGTTTGATTGTTTTTGATAATGCAGACATACATACATATTAAGACAAACATGCAGACAATACACAAACATACAAAAACACAAACATACAAACATACAAATACACAAACATACAAACAGAAAAAACATACGAAGACATTCAAACTTACCAACATACAATAAAATATGACATTACAAACAAAAGCGTCGAGATGAAGATAAAAATGCGAATTGTAAAAAGTTTCATAACTCCAACAAAAACTACACATATAGAAAGATAAACTCAATCGTGCATAGAAACAAACACATAAACAAACAAACAAACGAACAAACAAACAAACAAATACATAGACTAAAGTAAACATTAACACAAAAACACGAGGTTACACGCATTATATAATCAGTGGTATACTCGAAAATAGATAAACGAACGTTTAAAAACTCCCATTAAAAATACATAAATAAATAAATTTTTAAAATAATAAAAACAAAAATATAACAACAACAACAACAACATACAATGACAACGAAAACATCAGCAATGACAACAACAACGGTAAGATTCTTTTACAATCAAATAATTTGGCATCCATGGACTATGCATTTGAAATTACACAAGTTCTTAAATCATCACAGATGATATTATGTTAGTAAAAATGAAATAAATAAAATTTAAAAAGAATTTTTTTGGCAATTTTATTTACAGATTATTAAACTTCAAAAATCTACTAAAGCCACAGCCATAGCTGAAGGCTACACTTAAAACGAAAGCTACTCTTACAACTACAACTACAGCCACAACATCCACGCTACTCTACAACCACCACCACCACCACCACGTCCACAAGAGGACAGAGAGGCGGATGACATAAACATGAGGAGCCAAGGCGGAAACATAATTACAAGCCAATAAAACTACAAACGTTCGCTTACGACAAACATCGGAAGGAGCAAAAAATGAAAAGTGCAGTAAAAGGAGAAACAAAGAAAAAGAAAATAAGAGAAAGAAAGAGAAAGAGAAAGAAGAGAAGGATAGAAAAAAAGAGAGCGAGAGAAAGAGAGAGAGAAAGAAAGAAAGAGAAAAAGACGCAGAGAAGATAAGAATAAACCATAGAATGGGAAGAAAAATGATAAAAAACGGAACGGAAATAGAAAATAGATTGAGAAGGAAAAGAGAGAGATAGAGAGAGCAGGCGATAACATTTTTACGACTGTTTGTTGATCCGTGTAGTCGTTCGTAACAATAAAGTTCATGTTCATTGAGCTACATACTCCGGCAGTTTATTACCATTATTGCAGTTAAAAAAACAATCCTATAAGGAATTACAAGCAGAAGCCTGTCTTTTACATTGCCTGACATCATGCATCTCGTGCAGAGTTAATAACTATATCAGCCGAATATTCAAATGTTCAGCCAAAGAGTTGAGTTTCGATTGATATCTTCTATCTAGATACCATTTGAGTGTTTATATTGGGTAAAGAAAATTAAAAATGATATAGCTTTGTCTCATTGCATTCGTTAAAGTCATTATTCAGATACACACACACAGTCAATGTTAATCAGTCAAAAACCAGATCAATCAATTAACCATTAAACAATTCAATCTTCCCTTCCAAACCAACCAACACGTCAACCAAATAACCAAAATTCAGCCTATCAAAATCATGGCAATGAAAGCCCAACCAACCAACCTAACGAAGCTTCGAGTTTCTCCAGTGACTCAGTGAGCATGTGTTGCTCGTGTGGTGGTTCCGTGTAGCGTCTGATGTTGTTGAGGAGGAGGGGAACCTTGGTGCAGTGCTGCATCGGAGAGATGAGCAAGTCTGGGAGCTGCAGGCGGTGGCATCGAGAGTCCTGGCCACACCACTGTGGTGGTGGTGGTTAAGGTGGTAGTAGTGGAGGTGGGTGTGGGGGTAATGGGGGTGTTGTTGTTGGTGGTGGAAATAGTGATTTGAGGAAATATGGGGTGGATGACATTGATGTGGTTGGAAATCGTAAATGAATGAAATATTGAGATGAGATTGAAATTAAATTGGAATCAAATTGAATGGGTATCAAGTTGAACTGGAATGAAACGCATTCATCGGGCGAGAAGGCTTGAAAAAGTATTAAAAATTATGATGAGGTGCATGTGAGCTGCCGTACGAAAGAAATCAGCAACATACATGGCGTCAGAGTCGGAATGAAATGAAGTTAAAGAAATGATGATGATGATGATGAAGACGACGACGACGAGGATGATGATGATGATGATAAGGAGATTTAATAAGTTTCAATGAAACATACAATTACATTTTAATAAGGGTTTAACTATCTATCGTACGTCACATTTCTGTTGAGGTAATTTTTGTCTATTTTCAATTTTCAATAAATTTTTATAAAATTTTAATGAAATTTATTTCCTTCTAATTTACTATGAAAGTGAATTTGATTTAATTAATTTCGAAAATAGTTTCATTGATCGTTGATCGTAGGTACATATTAAACACACACGCAGACACACAAACACACACACATACAGAAACAAAAACACACACACTCAAACACTCACACACATACAGAGACAAACACACACACATATACACATACATACAGAGACAAACACACACACATATACACATACATATAGAGACAAACACACACACACAGACAAAAGTTGATTAAAAAGTGGAGACTGGGCGAAGTTCTAATTACATTCATTGTTTCATTCATGCATACAAAAAAATAAACTACAGTACATAAAAAAAACAAATTGAAAAATTTTCGAAACATTTTGAAAACATTTCAGTATTTCAACTTTTAAATACAAACGTACAGGCAACATACAAAATGTACAAACAAACATACATACAAACCGTTTATAAAAACTTATAATCCAAATGTTTATTTAAAAAAATGCATACATTCAAACATACAACTCATACAAACAAATACACAAATGGGCAAATACATGGATACTAAAATACATACTGATAAACAGAAACAAACAAACGAACGAACGAGTAAACGAGCAAACAAACGAGCAAACAAACGAGCGAACAAACGCGAACAAACAGTCAAACAAGAACACGAAACCTTTTCGAATTCGCAAAAGTCCTCATTCTTCCTCAGCTGCTCCAGGTATGAAATCGCTTTCGAGTAGTTCAGGCAATAGTCGTGGTAAACTTCACCATCTCGGGTTAGTTGACAAAACTAAATAATTTTAAAAATGGCAACAAAGTTTTACGATCGTCATCACTATCGCCATATCACCACCACCCCCACCACCACCACCCCCACCACCACCACCATCACCACCACCACATCATCGTCATCTTCCATCATCGTCATCATCATCATCATCATAATCAGGACATACCCTCCTTAGTGCTTTGATTAGTACCTCAGTTCTACCGAAGTCTGAAGATTTTTTATCTTTCAAGAGCAGCGAAATAAAATCTCTGCTAAATGTATAACTGACCTGTGTGCGTATGTGTATATATATATATGTGCGTGTGTGTGTGTATGTTTGTGTGTATCTTTGTGCGTGTGTGTTTGTTTGTATGCCTGGATATGTATATTAGTGCATATATGGAAGTGTGTTTGTATCAATGCTTGTTTATTCAGACGTATGTATGTACTAACACGTACATGCATACAGACAGACAGATAGACAGACGGACAAACAAATACAAATACTTACGTAGCACAACTCGTCCAGGTTGCCAAACAGATCTTGCGGTTCAGCAAACATCAAATGACCTTCAACTTGCACCTTCTTCAACGGCTCCATGAAACACTGGATATGTGTGTTGTTGTTGTGCGTGTGTGTTTTGGATGTACGTGTGTTTTGGATGTACGTGTGTTTCGGATGTACGTGTGTTTTTTTTATGTGCGTGTGCTTTTGATGTTGTTTGTATGTTAATGAGTTTATGGTTGGATTTCATTTGCACATTTTCAACGCCCTTGAAGAACGTACAGGTAAAATGTACAAAAAGTAAAGATGTAATAAGCGTACACACATAATAGTACAACTCACACACAGGTACAAATGTGAATACAAAATACACATAAGTACACTCTTGAACGTATTATAGAATAGGCCAAAGTACACTGGTACCTACATGCTTAAGTACCATGAGGTGATCGACGAGGAAGACACATTCACTCCTAAACAACTCCCACACTGCCTCCCTCCGCTTTCTCTCCGTTTCTTTGATAGTCCATGTTGTTGCTGTTGTTGTTGCTGATGTTGTTGTTGTTGTTGATGGTGTTTGTGTTGTTGTTGCTGTTGTTGCTGGCAGTGGTGACGTCGACTTTGTTGTTGATGTTGTCGTTGTTGTTGCTGGTGTTTTCGCTGGCTTTTTTGGGTCTTGTTGCAGTAAATCTGCCCAATGGGAATCCTGTGAAAGTTGATTGAATGATTGATTGATTGGTTAGTTGATTGATTGATGATTGATTGATTGATTGATTGATTGATTGATTGATTGATTGATTGATTGATTGATTGATTGATTGATTGATTGGTCGGTTGATTGATACGTTCATGTGAAAAACCATCTAAATGATTAATTGATTTTGATAAATTAATGAGCAATAAAAACAGCGAAAAATATTTTTTCAACGATGAATTGACTGACCGTGGTTGATTTATTGTTCAGTAGAAAGTATTTTTATCAATCGGAAACTATACTAATTATACTAAATATAACAACCAATTATCCGACATACAAACTTATCAGTCAAATAGCCAACATTATTAATTAGTCAAACATTTAGTCAATCAATAACTCAATCATTTAACTAATTAGCCAGTCAATTAGTCAATCAATCACTCAATCATTCAACTAAACAACCAGTCAATTAGTCAATCAATCAATCAACTGACCTGTAAGCAAATCAAATGGACATCTTGAAAATGTGACATCTTTAATCCTTCCAAACCTCATTTTAGAGGCAAGTCGTTTTTCGTTTTGTTTGGTTTCTTATCCGCCTTTATTCATGTTTATGTGTGTATTTGTGTATGTGTTTATGTATGTGCGTGAATGTATTTGTGTATGTATTTGTGCATGTGTCTAGGTACGTATGTATGTGTATGTGCGTGTATGTATTTGTGTACGTGTGTGCGTGGGTATGTATATGTGTGTGTGTACATTTATGTGGGTATGTGTGTATATGTGTGTTTATGCATGTATGTAAGTAAGCGTGAGTGTGTGTGTTTATGTTTGTATGATTCTCTGCCTCTCTGCATGTGTTTGTATAAGAATCGATATAAAAATTAAAAACAACGATGAATAATAATAACCATAATAATAATAAATAGAAATAATAATAATAATAATAAATGCTCACAAGCTTGGAGATAAGTGAGTTGTTTTTGCTTTTCCTGTCTGCTGGGGTTGAAAAAATTTTCTTGAAAAATTGAACCAAAATGAAAAATGATCACTGTCATCATCATCGTTATCATCATTGTTGTCATCATCATCAAGGTCGTCGCCGTCATCATCATCCTCATCATTATCATCGTCGTCGTTATTTTTCACGGATTGAAAACTAAAACTGAAAGCATGGATGATAAATTATTTGTTCAATGAAGCTAATGATATTAAAAAAAGAACCCAGTTTATCGATCAAATAAAAAATAAATAATTAGTTAATTCGTGAAAAGTAATAATTTCTCAACCAACCAAGCCAATGAACTAACTAGCTCGCTGATCAGCCAATCGGCCAACCAACCGACCAACCAGCCAACCAAACCAATCAACCAACCAATCAATCAATCAACCAATAGACCGAACAGCCAACCAATCAATCAATCAACCAACCAACCAACCTACCAACCTTGATCAGACGCCGAAATAAGACTGGCCGTAGACTCTTGATAAGCCTTAGTGTTAGCAAAGTCAGCAATGGTGTTCCTCTTGAGCAAAGGAGCCATGGTTTTTTTACGTCGTACCTGAGAGAGCAGGTCACGGGGTAAGGTCACTTGAAGGTCAGCCGAGCTTCGACGCTTGTTTTCATCGTCCGATGTTTGCAGTTGCTGTTGCTGCTGCTGATTTTGTTGTGGCTGGTCGTCGTATTCATTTGCTTGCTGGTCTAGTAATTCGGAGGGGGTTGTAGCTAGGTGGCTGGAGTGATTTGATTGGTTGGTTGGCTGGCTGGTAGATTGAATGAATAATTAATTGCATGATTAAAATCTTAGTTAGTCGGTTGATTGATAGTCTAGTTGTCTGATTGATTTGAAAAAAAGTTTAATTAAATAAATTCTCTATTATTTATTTGAATTTGACTTACTGGTTGATTGGTTGTTGTGTGATAATAAAATCATTACCTGATTCGTTAATTGATTTAATTAATTGATTAACGATTTATTAATCAAGTAATTTAAATGATGGTATCCTTAACTGAGTTTGTCATCATGTAATTAAATAATAATAATTTACTAAATGATGGCATGCTATTTAAAAAATATATGGTTCATCATCAATAAAGAGAAAACGGCGTAACAAAAATTAATTTAAATAAAAAATGAAATAAAATAAAAATAAATAAATAAATAAAATTAAATATATAGATTTATATAAAAAATAAAACTAAATAAACTGCAAAACATTTCTCAGTCTGAGGAATCAAATTTGAAGTTTGGCATGACCAGATGCTTCAAGCTTAAATGATTTAAGGTACGTGTGCTTGTACGTGCGTTTCTATATGTGTTTGTGTGTGTCTATTTGTCTGTGCGTTTGTGTGTGCGTGTGGTGTGTGTGTGTGCGTGTGTTTGTGTGTGTACTGTACATTATTGTATGTATAAATAACTGTATTTTAGCGTATGTCAAGACAATGATCTATTTGAAATCCTCTCGTTAAAATTTTTTAAAAGTAGCAAGCAATAGCTTGCAATGAGTTCTCTAACACTTTCACACACGCATGTACATTGTACATATGTTTTACTAATGCTACAGCGACTTTTTAGTACCCTAGAACACGCAGTTATTAAAGTGCAGTAAAATACACATAGAAATTATTGTAACTACGATAATAATAATTATTATTACGTTAGTGATAATTATATTAACAATAATAAATAAAAACAATAATGATAAGACCACGTAAATAATTTCAACGCATTAATTTTGAAAAGGCCCTGTTCATGTCATTAGGGGCGTATTAAATTTAACAAGAGAGGGAAAAAATTGTTTTTCAATTTTACGGGTGTTGAAAATTTTTTAGAAATTTATGAAACCTTGTCACACAGTTGAGAGTAACTGAGATAAAGTTAGTTAGATAAATGAATAATATCATAAATAAATAAATAATTATAAAATCTACTGAAAATATGTGTGTGATCCAGTTTTTGTACTGTGAATATTTACCGAATTCATCTTTTTAATGTTCTATTTATCCATCCAATTCATTCATTCATTCATCTATTTATTCGTTCATTTGTTTATTCATTCGTCCGTTCATCCATTTATTCGTTCATTTTTTCATTCGTTCATTCATTCATCGGTAATGTTAAACTCAAGCCCAATCTGTATAAATGTACAGTTATCATTCAGTCATAGCTACCATCATCGTCATCATCATCGTCACTAACATCCACATCATCGTCGTCATCCTCATCTTCGCCATCATCGTCGTCATCGTCGTCATCATCTATTTAAATTTGAGGGATGTCTACAAATGTATTTTCCATAACTTCTTCCTTCTTCATATTCGCTTGCCTGCATGCCTCAATATTACCATTGTTAGAATTATTAAATTTCTAATACCACTACTACTATTACTCCTACTACTACTACTACTACTACTACTACTACTACTACTACTACTACTCCTACTACTACTACTACTACTACTACTACTACTACTACTGCTACTACTACTACTACTACTACTACTATCATCACCACTATTACTACTACTGCCATTACTACTATTACTACTACTATACTATGCCATGGTAATACATTTGTTAGAATATAGAACCTATTAACAATTAGAACTTATACAACACTAATATACTATATAACTACTGCTGCTAATTACCGCTGCTGCTGCTACTACCACTACTACTAGTACTACTACTGTAGTAGTAGTAGCAGCAACAGAATTTTTGTAGTTTAGTTTAGCAGTAACACTGGCATATTTTTCTTGGATACTTTGGCTGGACTTTTAACATACGGCTATAATAATGCAAGTGTCGTTTCCATCATTAGCGATGTACGCTGGCGTTTGTTGTCGTTGTTGTTGTTGTCTTGTTGATGTCTCGATGTTGTTGTGGTGTTTTTGTGGTGGTGTTGTTGTTGTTAATGTTTTGCTGATGTGTTAATGTTTTTGTTGGTGTTCTGAGTGTTGTTTCCATTATTAGATAATGTTACATCGTAGATGTAATGTCATGTTGTTGTCGTTTTGTTGATGTTGTTGATGTTGTTTTTGATGTTGTTGTTGTTGATGTTGTTATTATTATTTATATCGCTGTTTCGTTGTCGCAGTGAAAAAACTGACCATTACAAAGTCACAAATGTAATTTATTTATTCATTCCTTCGTTCATTCATTCATCTTTCATTCAATCATTCGTTCGTTTGTTTGTTCATTCATTCATTCATTCATTCATTTGTTCATTCATTCATTCATTGGCCTACCGCTGTGATTTATTATGCAACTAAAGTTGGATATTTCAACTTTTTCATGCTATTGTTGACGACGACGATGACAATGATGATGGTGCGAGTGATGGTATTGATGATGATTATGATAATGATGATGAAGATGATGATGATGGTGAAGATGACGATGATGATATCAAAGGTAAAATTTATGAAGTTTATGATTAAAACGATGATTATAATATTTAAGATAACATAATTTAAGATAATGATGACGATTGAGTGACAGTGACAGACGTCATATAAAGAGGAAATAAAAGAATAAAGGATGACAAACAATGATGGATGGATGGTGATACATTATACAACATAACAACAAGAACATCAAAAACATCAACATCATTAACATCATCAACAACAAAAACCTCATCAACAACATCAACAACAACCTCAACAACAGCAACTTCAAAAACATTAACATCAACAAAAACCTCAACAACAACAACATCAACAACAACACCATTTATCAATCAATGTCATCTGATCAAGAGAAAAAATTTTCGAAACATCAGTCACATTCAAGAAAGACCATTACTTCCAACAATAGTAATTACAATAAAATAATAATAACAACAACAGCAGCAACAACAAAAAAAAACAACAACAGAAACATCCTTTACTACAGAATCACACAAACAAACATACAAACACATCAACCAAAAAAAACGTTGGGGTGAAATCTCCGGGTCATCCGAGGTCATCCGGGGTCATTCGGGGTCAACAATCAACATAACCAATCAATAAACTGCTGCTTCATAAATCAATGAGAAGTAATATAATATAATAGTGATAATAACAACATCAATGGACAACTGCAGAATCAGAAATACATTAAAATTAATAGACGTCATTATCGTCATCATCATCATCATCATCATCGTCATCGTCGTCGTCTTCATCATCATCATCATCATCGTCATCATCATCATCATCATCGTCATCGTCATCATCATCATCATCGTAATCATCATCATCATCGTCATCATCATCATCATCATCATCGTCGTCGTCGTCGTCATTATCATCATCATCATCGTCGTCATCACCATCGTAGTTATGTGAGTCTTCGTCATAAAAAGAAACAACAACCGACGACTATACGGCCAATAATACA
>NW_008704083.1:9763859-9788859 GCF_000326865.2 Helobdella robusta
GACAAAAATATAACTACAACTCAACAGCTCAACAAAACAACAACAACAACACCAACAAAACACACACACAACAAAACACATACACACAACAACACCAACAAAACACACACACACAACAAAACACACACACAACAACAACAACATAACAACAACAATAAAGAAAGACGCATGATTAAGCCAGCTGAACCGGCCTGAGATATGTACAGTATAGGATATTGACAACATTTGTCTATTTATCAGAAATGCAATCAATTATGAACATACAAATACGTACAAACAAACAAAGAAATAAATAAACAAAGTTAACCAAACATTTAATTAAATACACTGCAGTAATCTGTTGATTGCTAACTACACACCACAAACACACACACACACAGTTACTAACACGTACCTACACGCACGCACACACACACAATCATCACACGTAGGCAAAAACAAAACATACACGCACACACGCACATACACATTCCTAAATACCTGTCTAACTATTCGTGCAAAAACCGATTCGATAAATCGACTTCATACCGACAGGAATGTCCATAATACCGTTCAAACCCATTAAAACGGCTTTAAATATGACCCAAGTTAAAGGTGCTATAAAACCGGTATTATAAAACCGGTATATAGAACCGGCAATACTACAATATTATACAGCAAACATTCTCAATACCGGATAATATACAACAGTATGTATCTTAATCCATCTTGTATTAATCAAGGTATTTCAATTGAGAATAATAAAATTAAACATATAATTTTAACCAGATGATAAAGAAGCCATGATTATATAAGTACAGAAGATATATAATGGTGGTAAATATTTACCGATATTCCCCCAAATATTCGATATACGAATGAAACCGATAATCGGATTATTCTGTCAGGGTATTAATCTTCCATTGTGTGCCATTTCAATGGATGTGACTCTCCGTGACGATTAAATTTTTCTGAATATTCGGGATAAACATAAGTGTGTGTGTGTTTGTGTGCGTATGTTTGTATGTGTGCGTGCGTGTATCTATATGTGTGTGAGTGCGTGCGTGTGTGTGTGCGTGTGTAAGCTGCGTTATGCAGAAACACGCTTCAGGCAGAAGCATTAACGCGTGATTTGCATACGTTTATAAATTTATACGCGCGTATAAACTTGTATTTTTTTTGTATAAAAATTTTTATACAATACATACACACATAAACAGACACATATCTTTTTGTATATTTATAAAAGTGAACATTTGTATGCATTTTGTAAAGCGCTTTATACAGGCCATATTTTTGTAATTGTGTTTACGTTTGCATGTATGTATATTTTGGGTAAATGTATGTATGCATGCATGCATGCATGTATGTATGTATGTATGTATGTATGTATGTATGTATGTATGTATGTATGTATGTATGTATGCATTTATGTATGTATGTATGTATGTATGTATGTATGTACGTATGTATGTATGTATGTATGTATGTATGTATGTATGTATGTATGTGTGTGTGTATGTGTGTGTGTGTGCACTGTATACACAAAACACATACACAAACACTTCCTCCTAATTTGTATCAGCATTGTTTAATGGCTCTGGTTGCTAAGGGCAACCAGACAAAAAAAAGAAGCTTGTGGGTTCCTCATTGAATGAATTTTGACAAAAAAATAAATTACGGTTCTGTTGTTGTCACTTTTACTAGTGCCAGCTGGTAATTCCTTCAATAAACTGGTAAATTTCATCACACTAGTATTCTGAGAGCATCAGTATGCACATCGTAGCACCAGTACATTACTAATTACGATGAAGAAGAACAACATAGTGATGAAGATTGGGAAAAAGAAGAAGAAGATGATGATGATAACAAAAACGATAACAACAAAGAACCCCTGGTAAAGTAAAGCAAAGTAGAACCCTACACAATTTCACGCATCGAACGCGGTAACATCAATCTAATCTGAGTTCTGCCTTGGAATGACACGCTATCTAACTCTTCCATGATAAAGGGATGTGATGTTTGCTATGGCCGGGTCATAATAATACGGGTTCTTCCAGCTCCAGTTGTGGTTATTGTTGTTCTGAATTATTATTATATAGCGCTTCATTAATGCGGCGTCGCGTCCTTAGGACTATGTTTAGGTTGTTGTTGTTGTTTGTGTAGTTGTTGTTGATGTTGTTGTTGTCAGTGTAGATGTTGTTGTTGATGTTGTTGTTGTTATCAGTGTAGATGTTGTTGCTGATGATGTTGATGCTATTATGTTTGATTTGATGCAGTTTTTTGAGATGATGTTACTAACGTCATTGGCAATGATTCCAACATTTCAACCAACAATACTAACAATGCTGCAATTGCTTGCTTGTTTGATTGATTGGTTGATTGATTGATTGATTGGTTGGTTGGTTGGTTGATTGATTGATTGATTGGTTGATTGGTTGATTGATTGATTGATTGATTGATTGATTGATTGATTGATTGATTGATTGATTGATTGATTGATTGATTGATTGATTGATTGATTGATTGATTGATTGATTGATTGATTGATTGATTGATTGATTGATTGATTGATTGATTGATTGATTGATTGATTGATTGGCTGATTGATTAATTGATTCATCTATTCATTTATTCATCTATTTATTCATCTATCCATTCAGTCATTCATTTATTCATCTATCCACTCATCAATTCACTCCTTTCTTCATTCATTCATTCATTCAACATGAATTTTGGGTGGCGCCATGTGTGTATGTAATAAATGTACATTACGCCTTAGTAGCTAGCTGTATAAAATGACATTATTATTATTATTATTTGTTTTCAAGTTAAACTCTGTTATTGCAAAAAGTTTTGAATTTTTCTTATATAATTAACTAAACAGACATGAATTTTTTCAAATTACTTGAAAAAATCCAACTATGAGAATAGAACGAATGTGTATTTGTGTGTATATATGTGTGTGTGTGTGCGCATGTATGTGTGCGTGTGTGTTTGTATGTATGTGTGTATGTATACGTGTTTGTGTATGTGTGTCTTTGTGTGAAATCATTTGTTGTGTTTATTTGTTTGTATACTAACTTGTGTTCTTCGACCTACACATTTTTTATATAAAAAAATGCAAAATTACGAAAACCAAAACTTAAAATTATGCAAACACTAACAGAATGAACAGGTAACAAAACTATTTTTGTGATATTTATACACGCCGACAATTTTTTAACCCTTTGTATTTCTTTTGAAAAAAATGGAAAAAAATGAAAAAAAAATGAAAAAAAAATTGAAAAAAGTATACACAGCGTTGTTATTATCGCGGAGAAGATAATTTTCTCTGATCATAAAAGAAATATGGTATTAGTGTGTGTGTGTGTGCGTGTGTGTGTGTGTGCGTTCGTGTGTGTGTGTGTGCGTGCGTGTGTCTGTTATTATGGACACTATAATATCAACGATGCAGTTATTATTTGTGTGCGGACATGATTTTTCACTCTTTTCATTATCGTAATCATGATCATCATGGCAGTCATAATCATCACCATGATCATCATCATCATGACCATCAACAACAACAACAACAGCATCGTCGTCATCATCATCATCCTTACCGTCGTCATACTATAGAGCCATCAATCACTATTTAAATACATATCACCATTAATCACTATTTAAATACATACACATTTCCATTTCCAGCTGATCAATGTCTCGATCTGCTTCCAACATTTAATGATCTAGATTTTTATTTCTATCCACTTTCATTTGTTCATTCATTCGCTTGTTTGCTCATTTATTCACTCATTCACTTATTCATTCAATCATTCATTCACTCATTCAGTCAATCAGTTGGTCAAACATGTAAAAACATCAACAGCAACGTTACAAACATCAACAAAAACCACACTTGAACAAATAATGATACAGACAAACAATAAAATACAATTAAGCAAACCAACGGACAAACAAACGAACGAACCGACAAACAAACAAACGAACAAACAAACGAACAAACAAACAATAGCAAACAGCAATAATTGAAACAGTATTACTTATTTGTTTTTACTCAATTCTACGCCATTTGTTCATTTTTTCTTTCAAATGCACTTAGGAATTTTGGCACACAGACATACGTACACACGTACACACACATACACAGACACACATACATATACAAGTAAACTGTCAAATTCTAGAATCATATATCTGTGTGTGTGTGTGTGAATATGTGTGTGTGTGCGCGTGTGTGTGAGCCTAATCACATGCAACAAAACTAACAGAAATATTATCTTGTTCACTCTGTCTTTCTTCTTCAACCACTGGAAGAATGAAAATTTCCGAGCAGTCGCTTCTCTCGCGTTTGCGGTACCGCTCGTTTCGACGTCTGAACGATTTGAAGGAGAGAGCAATAAGCACACGGCCCACTGCCTTGCGAAATTTGTAGTCATTTTTGCTGTTGGTGTCGTTTTTGCTGCTGCTATTGTTGTGGCTGTTGACGTTGTGGTGATGGATGCTGCTGCTACTACTGCTGTTGTTGTTATAGTCATTCATTTAAGTCGTTGGTTAATTGGTTGGTTGATTGGTTGGTTAGTTGGTTGACTGGTTAATCGATCAATAGGTTAGTTGGTTGGTTTGTAGGTAGGTTTGTTGGGTGTAGATTTCTGGCTTGATTGATTTGTTGAAGTAGGGTTTTTGTAAATCAAAGGCAATGTCGTTGCTGTTGTTGATGTTGTTGCTGTTGTTGTTGTTGATGTTGTTGTTGTTGTTGATGTTGCTGATGTTGTTTAAGTCTCCTCTTTATATTAATTTCCTAGAGTACTTCCGTGAAATGTAACAATTGTCCATTGCCGTTGAAGCTCGCCAACAACAACATACCGAACAATTTTGATCGGGTGGTTCGAAGTTAGCGTCCCAACCAGTTGAATATAAGTCCGGCCTTAATACGAATTTGATGTTCTTAATAATCTTAGTTAATGATTTCGTTGAAGTGTTTGTAATGTATTAGTTGATGTTGTTGATGCTTTTGATGATGCGGTTGATGTTTTTGTTGATGTTATTTTCTGTTACATTTCCTTGGTTGTTGTTGTTTTAATACCATGCAAATTACGTAACGGAGGTTTTAAATTTTAAACCAATTTTAAATCAAAATAGCCATGAATAAACATATATTCAGCAGAAATTCAACAACTCCACTAACTGCCCCAGTTTGTATCAACGCGAGTCTCAACCATTCAACCGCTGCCTAATAATGAAAAGCTCAGCTACCGACCCATGTTAAATGCTTTTCAAACGTTTTAATTCTTTCATTAAAAATTTAATTAACTTATTTTATTTATTTAAATATTTATTCATTCATCCATTTCAATCAATTATTCATTTATTCATTCAACTCAGTAACAAACTCATACAATTTTTATCAAATAATTCATTTATTAACAGAAACTCATCACTTTTACTCATCCACTCACTCGTACATTCATTCTCTTATTTATTAATCTGCTCACTCACTCACCCACTCACCCACTCACTCATTGACTCACTCACTCACTCACTCACTCACTCACTCACTCACTCACTCACTCACTCACCCACTCACTCACCCACTCACTCACTCATTCACTCATTGACTCACTTAGCAAATAGAACAATGAAACATGAAACCACGTCATTGACTGGCCAATCGATCGATCCTACACCAACCAATGAACGCAAATAACCTCATTAACAGTTAGTAAGTACCTCAGTAGTGGGTGGTAATGCTGGATACGTAAACATAAATTAAGCGCTAAATAATTAATTAAAAATAATCAACTTATTAATATTATTAATGTTATTTATTATTATTACTTTCATACTTAAAATTTTTTATAATTTGATTATTTCAATAAATAGCAATCAACAACTTCCTTATCTATCTTAATCAGGTGAGAAAAGAAATACACCAAAACAGATGAATACCTAGACATATACAGACACTCATACATACATACATACATACATACATACATATACATTCGCATGCATATACGTACAAGTAAGCACCCATACATACATACGAACAAACATATCTATGTATATTCACATATACATAAGAATACATAATCATACAAAAACACATACATACAAAACATATAAAACCATACAAAACAGGGCTAGGTATAAGGTATATATATATGTATATACAAATTAATCATACATACTTATACATACATAAACATATATATATGTATTTAAATGTAATAAATATATAAACATATTATATATATATATATATATATATATATTATATATATATAAATGTACATATATACATATATATACGTATATACGCAGTAAAAGCTGAACGTAAATTGAACCAGGGAAGATTATGATGCGTAAATTTGTTCCATGATAACGCGACGCGTGGTTGGCCGATGCATGCATACGTGCATGCATGCATGCATGCCTATGTTTCCATACATATATGTATGTATGTATGTATGTATGTTGTTTGTATGTATGTATGTATGTATGTATATATATATATATATATATATATATATACATGCATATACATGTATATACATGCATATATATTAAAATCATACAAACATAATCATACAAAAACATATATATTCAAAACATATAAAACTATACAAACTATAATATATATATATATATATATATATATATATATATACATACTTGATTTATTTAAATTGTTTGCATACAAATGCTCATGATCAAATTTTATGTGAAGAATTAAGAAGAAAATAAAAAAGGCAAACGAACATGCACACAAACAAAACAGACACCCACAGAGATGTGTGGATACATTTATAAACAAATTTACAATGACGTCATTTCCTGTACAGAGGGTCATTATGGAGCCATTTAAGTTAGTGAACGAGTGAAAGTAAGCATCGTCTTTGACTCGATGCTGTCTGAAGCTGCTGATGTTGTCTTGTATTTTCTCATGTTGTCGTCCTTTGTGGTGTTTGTATTGTATTGTATTGTATTGTATTATAATGTATTATATTGTATTGTATTGTACCTCATTTAATTGTATTTGTACTGTACTGTGTTGGATTTTATCCTTTTAAATCGTATTGTTTTTTATAGTATTGTATCGTAAATTATAAATTTGTATTCTATATTTTACGAACAGTGTAATTAATTTTGCCAATCGCTATTATATATTTCGGTTTCCACTTTATCATCCTCATCATCATCATTGTGACATCATCGTCATATTCATCAACATGACATCACCATCATCATCATCGTGGCATCATCATCATCACCATCATCAACACCATCATCATCATCATAACATAGTCATTGTCGTGAACTCATCTTCATCATGACATCATCATCATCATCATCGTGACATCATCATCGTCATCATCATCATCGTGACATCATCATCATCATCATCGTGACATCATCGTCATCATCATCGTGACATCATCATCATCGTCGTCGTGACGTCATCATCATCATCATTATTATGTCTTCAGAGCAATCTTTCGTCATCTATCACGAGCTCCTAACTTGAGTTTTATTGCGGCTTGCGAACCGGCCGTTAATACAATGTTAGAGTCTGCCTGCCTGGTTTCGGGTTGTTACTTTTGGGGCAAATTTGTTTATGTGGAACATAAAAACTTACTGCCGCAAATATTTTTCGGTGAAATTTCTCAGTTTTTAGAATTGAAAACGTGTAAAAGTCGAAAGAGCCTGGCGAACCATCGCCAGCGTGCAAATGCCATTGGAGATCAAACCAGCAAAAACCGTTAAAAGAATGCACAGCAATTCATGTAAGAAGAATAATTTTTTTAATCTAAATAACTGACCAAAAAAATTTAAAATAGAACCACAACTTAAAAAATATTTTATAAAAAAATTAGTTAAGAAACTTAAGCTACACACTACACACATTTGTGAATAACTTTTTGAAAATGATTCTCTGATGACCTAAGTGAACGTTTCTGTAAACATTTTGCAACCGTTGGCACACCAAGGTGAACAAATGTTTGTTTTAACTAATGTTCGTTCGTTCGTTCATATTATAACAACGTTATTAATACTAAAAATGGAACAATCATACATTTTTTCTCACTTTTTTTTATGATTTTACGTGCAAGACTTCAAATATTTTCAGATAAATTGTGGTATATAGGTAAAAATTGAATACATAGATACATGTTCACTCATTTATCTGTACACATTCACGCACGCACACATACAGACATACAGGGAGGAGAGAGAGAGGAGAGAGAAAGAGAAACGAGTTGCAGGCCATAAAAAACCTATTTTTCATCTGGGTGTTTTCTGCTACGGCTGAAGCGCTGGCCAAGAATAATAAATAAAAATAAAACAACAAAAACAACAACAATAATAATAATAATAACGACACCAAACAACAGCAGCAATAAAAATAACACATGTGCAACAACTAGCGGACTAATAAACATGATGACAGTCAGTAGGTACTCCAACAACAACAACAACAACAATAACAATAACAACAACAACAAAAGAAACAGTAAATATAAACCGCTAATAAGTCTGAACAAAAAGTAAACAAATATAATGAAAAATTTATGAATCTGTCAAATCAAATCAACAACAACATCTCAATAACAGCAACGTTACAACAACAAATCAGCAACTCTACAACAACATAAACCCATTCTAAGTCGCTATAAAAAACCGACATAAAACAAACAAACAAATTACTTGTAAAAACATAAAGTACACATATACAAAGTTTGTATTACAAACATACACTAATACATACATACATATACATAAATACATTCATACATACACAATTCTTTCGCAAAGATACATAGATACGCATTAAAAAACTGCTTATACATTTTTCGAAATTAGGCTCGTGACAAGAAACAATAAATACACTTCATACCCTAAAATTTGTACCTATACACGCCAACACAAACATACACACCAATACGCAAACGTACATTCACACATACACACACACACCAAATCACACACACAGTGCTCATCAATAAATGTTTATTTACAAACATGCACCAACAAAAATTTATGTAAACATTGGCATACAGACACGTACATATTTGCAAACATACAGGCGTATATGTACGCATATTCATGCACACATACAAAAATCTACAAATACAGACACATTGTCACTAAGTTAGCTCAGTCGGTAGAGGCACCATGTCTCACGCTGCTATTACGCGATGTCATGGTTTGAGTACTGTCTGTCTGATACTCAAAGACATCATACGCGTATAATGTAATGCATAATGTGTATGTGCGTATATGAAAATATGTATATTTAACTAAACAAACTCGTCATTACAAAACCTCCCACACTGGCATAGACAGACATAGACAGACATAGACAGACACAGACAGACATAGACAGACATACAAACTTGCGACATCATGGAAAAATACATCTTTTGCAACAATAACATCGTAAAGATAATTCCATCTACTTTTTTTTATTATTAAGAAACACCTTGGGTGATTGTGCTAAGTGTTTGTTTGCATGTGCGTGTGTGGAATGCACGTGTGCGTGCGTGTGTTACGTGGTGTGTGTGTTGTTTGGCGTGCAAGTATGTATATATATACAATACAAGCATGTATTATTATTGATACGTACATAATTTTGTTTGTAAGTATAGAAATGTATAGATCCATTCATATTGCATGCATACGTTTTTGCGTGTGTATGTGTGTGTGTGCGTGTGTGTGTGTGTGCGCGTGTGTGCGCGTGTGTGCACAAATACAGTTGACGAACATACAAAATACACGTAGAGATAAATGTACAATTCATGGAATACGGATCTGATGTTAAACGGAGCCCAGGGAAGTAACATTCACTGAGGCACATGTGTACGCTTCTTTGGAATTTGCTTGTGTGTGTTTGCGTGTGTGCGTGTGTGTGTGCGTTTGATTGTGTGTGTTTGCGTGTGTGTGTGTGTGTGTGTGTGTGTGTGCGCGCGCATTTGATTGTGTGTGTGTGTGTGTCAATCTATATTTTAACACCTTGATTTTTAATGAGAATCAAAAAATTAATGAATAATGGATCGAAAGAAAGAGCAACGGATGAAAGAACGGAAAAATGTTTGTATGAATGATTGTATAAATAAATAAATAATGAATGAATGAATGAAAAATGAATGAACAAATGGATGAAATTTCAATAAGAATGAATGAATGAATGAATGAATGATCCAAAATTAATAACAAGAGTAGGTTTTAAAGAAAAATTATTTTTAGAATTTCAATAAATAACCAAAAACAAAAAACCCACTAATATTGCTACTACAACTACTACTATTACTACAACAACAACAACTACTACTACTACTACTGCTGCTGCTGTTGCTGCTGTTACTACTACAGCTACTACTACTACTGTTGCTACTACTAAGAATTACAATACATAATAACAAAAGTCAAATTAAATCCTTGAAGAAAAAAATTAAGTAAATCATTGATGCGCAATAATTGGACAACGTTCTGAACATTTCAATGATGATGAAAAGATGATGATGACGACTACTATGGTAATAATGATGATGATGATAATGACGACGATGATGATGATTGTTATTGTCATCGTAATCGTCATCATCTTCGTCGCCATTGTCGTCCTCGTCATCCCATTTTGATGATGATGATGTAACTGATGACGATGATGATGGTAATGATGATGTTACTGATTATGGTGATGTTGCGGATGACGACGATGACGATGATGAGGACGATGATGATGTTGATAGCGAGGCAAAACAACGGTTAATGGCGTACATTTCTTTAATAATTAATTGAGAATTACATTTAGTAAGGAAGGAAAGGAAAGCACTATAATAATCGCTTAATAATTTCATGATAAATTCATAATAAATTCATAATAAATTTATAATTTCATAATAGATTCATAATTTCATAATAAATTCATAATTTCAAAATAAATTCATAATTTCATACGTCCACTCACACTTGTATATCTATGCTGCGAGTATAAAATCACAATTAAATTTAATTAATAATTATTAAATAATAAATTTGTGAACTCCAGATGGCAGGGCTGATCATTATATCTTACGAGAAGTACTTAAGCCGGCCCAAGTGTTGATTTCAATGGCCATTGTGTGTTTGTGCAGATGCAGGTGTGAACACACACACACACCACACACACACACACACACACACACACTCACACACATACGTACACATGTACACACAAACACAGAGATACACAGACATATATCTTTTATTGTATATACACAAACTGTCAAATACACACATATCTACAAATAAACACGTAGGCTCTTATACACACATATACAACCTATGTACATTCGCACATATGTCTTATTCACTCAATCAAAGATTTCATTCATTCATTAGTATTATTCTTTTATTCTTGCTATTTTTTTAAATTTAAGTATTAATGTTCGTTTTTAAGCGATAAATAATTAATTTTTCAATTATTAATATGAGAGCAAATATTTATGACGTCATTAATTCTGGCACGTGGCTCGTCGTTCAATGGATAAACAAGAAACTATATTATATATACCCACACACACACACACACACACACACACACACACACACACACACACACACACACACACACACACACACACACACACACACTGACACACACACACTGACACACTGATACACACACACGCGCACACTGATACACACATACACACACACGCACACAGACGTATACATGCACACACATATACGTTTACACGTATGCACACACATATAACGAAATATATAAATATTGTACAGAAAAAATAAACAAAAATGAAACAAAGAGAGAAAGAGAGAGAAAAGAAGAGAAAAAGAGTAAAAGAGAGAAAAAGAGAAATAGAGAGAAGGGAAGAAAAAAGAGAGTGAGAGAGAAAGAAGGATAGAGAAAAAATAGACAGGAAAAGATTTACTCGTATATTTTTCGCATGGATTTGAGGAAAATTATGCTGTGTGGTGAAAAAATTTATATTTCTCTGAGAGAGAAAAGAGAGAAATAGAGAGAGAGAGAGAGAGAGAGAGAGAGAGAGAGAGAGAGAGAGAGAGAGAGAGAGATGGTTCGAAAGATGTGCAGATTGATAGATGAATGGACGAATGGATTGATGGAGATAGAAAAACGGAAAGAAGAGATAAAGAAAGAAAAAGATTAAGATAGATGGAAGGAAGAAATGAAAATGTTTGAATATATGGGAAAAAGAGAAACCTGAGAATAAGAAAAATAACAAAACAAAAAGAAATAGCAAGAAGGAGAGAAAGAGAAAGAGAGGGAAAGAACACAAAAGCGATGAAATGCTAAAAGAGTTAGCCCAAGAAATAGCTCTAAAATGGTTGAAAATTGAGATGAGAGTATATAAAAGAGAGAGGGATGGAGTGTAAAAGTAAAGTGGGATGAAAGAAACTTAAATGAAAGGTTACACAAAAGAAAAAGTGAGTCAGTGAAAAAGAAACAGAGTAAGAATGATGGAAATAAAAGAGTGAAGGAGCAGAGAGAGAGAGAGGAAGAGAGTCGAATAAAAAATGAATAGCATAGTCTGCAATATATTATTGTCCCATCAAATTCAACGTTCATGATGGCCCTATAAGCTTTAAACTTTCACGTGTGTCTGCGTACGTTTGTATGTATGTGTGTATATGTGCATGTATGCTTGTGCGTGTGTATGTATGTGTGCATGCATGCATGCATGCATAATGTTTTAATATGCGTTTGTTTGCTAGAGAGAACATTGGTAAGCATAACTGTTTTTCCCGGCTTGTCTTTGTTCATCACTGATATTATTAACGCTATTACTAATAATAAGATAATAATAATAATAACAATAATAATAATAACTATGATAATTATTATTATTGCTGTTGTTGTTGCAGTGGAATCGGAAAGAGGAGCGTAAATAAGGCGGCGTACACGCAGAAGATTTCTCGTGGCAGGCAGGCAGGCAGGCAGGCAGGCAGGCTGGCTGGCATTATCATCCCCTCAATGCTGCCTGCTTTGCCTGTCTGTCACTGCTGCCATCGTCATCATCTTCATCATCATCGTTCTCAACTAAACTTTAATATTGTTTTGTCATATCATCTCAGTAGTATCAGCGTTTTAATTAGGGTAATTATCCTTAGAAGAAGCATCAACTTTTCTTCTTTCTCTCTCTATCTCTCTTCTCTCTTCTCTCTCTCTCTCTTTCTCTGATTAATTATCATTCTGTGTATATGTCATTTTTTAATTTTGTGTACGTCATTGCGACACCCTGATCACCACTTTGTGTGTATGTCGTTTAAACCATTTCTTCGATCCTTCTCGTCAAGTTTTTGTAAATTACCAATAAATAAAATACCAATGAATTATGCCATACAACTTTTACACTACTGCTACTAATACTATTACTACAGCTACCACCATAACTACTACTACTACTACCACCACCACTATTACTACTACTACTGCTACCGTTATAATTACAACTACTGCTACTACTACTACTACTACTACTACTACTACAACAAATACTATTGCTAAATTTTTACCGACTATTACTACTACATTTTATGTTTATATAGTACCGTGTGGAGAAGCAGCTACTGCTAGTATAAATACTAACGCTGGCACTTCTGTAGAGTGAATCAGAATGAAATACTTTTTAATTCGCCTAAGATTTATGGCAATGAGTTTAGTTTCCTTTATTCATTCATTCGTTCATTCGTCCATTTACTTTTTTATTTTGTGTGCCCTTCACTCATTTATTCATTCACTCATTCATTTATTTAATCATTCATTTATTTAATCATTCATTCGTTCGTCCGTTCGTTCGTTCGTTCATTCATTGTTGGTTCGTTAATTTAAAGTTCATGGTTTCATTTTTATTTACACTGATAATTTATTGCGAACATTTGGTTTTATTTTTTTATTTGTATGTTTGCGGTTCGTTAGTTCGTTCGTTCGTTCGTTTGTTTGTTCATCATTTGTTCATTAACCTAATTGAATGAGCTGAAAATATAAACAATTAAATATTACCATTGCAAAAATAATTTTAAATTCATTGTAAACTAAACAACATACATTCTCAACATCATTCAAAACATTTTTAATAACAACAACAACATCAACAACAATGTCGTCATTATCAACAACAACAATGTTATCATTATCAAAAACATCAGCAACATTTGCGGTTTTAAATTGACAACAACAACAACAACTAACCACAATTACAATAACAACAAATACTGCTTCAACGACAATCGGAAACAGCTGCCAAATCTTCAGCCACAACAACATCAGCAGCTGTCACCACAACCACAACAACAACAACACAAACAACAGCAACATCAACAACAACAACATCAACAAACATCAACAACATCAACAGACAACAACAACATCATCAACAACAACATCAACAGACCTTTCTAGATGGGACTTGCAGAAAATTTTGCTGAATTGCCGCAGTAGATGTTGTCGTTGCTGCTACTTTGCCGTGTTGTTGCTGTTGCTGATGTTGTTGTTGATGTTTTTGATGTTGTTGTTGTTGTTGAAGATGATGATAATGATGTTGTTGCAGTTGCTGCTGATGATGATGATGATGATGCTGATGTTGATGATGAATTTGCACTGATTGGTAGGAAAAAATTAATTTTTGAATGCATCAAAAAAAAAAAATAAATGTATAACTATACATATATTATGTGTACCGGCGCTTGTGTGCCTATGTGCATGTGTGTATACGTGTGTGTGTGTGTGTGTGTGTGTGTGTGTGTGTGTGTGTAGTGTGTGTACGTGTGCGTACGTGTGCATTACATTTTAGCAATGAAAAAACATACCAGAGGAATGGTCGTCGTCCTTCTCTCCGTGCTCTTTTTGGAAAATTAAAGCATTATTAACACTACTGCTACTGCTGTTATTATTATCTTTATAATTAGTACAACAACTGCTATTATTAGTAGTAATGTTAATACTGTTGTTGTTGTTGGTGGTGGTGGTGTTATTTGAAGCAAAATCCGTTGATATGATAAGTTGAGGTAGTCCGCAGGGCTGAAGCCAGGGTACCGGAGAGACCCTTGGTGAGGTCAAAAGGTCAGGCCTGCATGCGATATCATCATCATCATCTATCATCATCATCATGTAGTTTTGTCTGTTTGTTGTTGCGCGGTTTTTGTAGTTGTTGCTGGCGATGTTGTTGCAGGTGTTGTTGACGTTGTTGTCTCTGTCATAGTATGTAAAGTATCGAAATGATGAAGACGATGTTGAGAGTCTGGATTTTAATGTTGTTGTTGTTGTTGTTGTTGCCGTAGTCGATGTTGTTGTTGTTGTTGTTGTTAATGATGAAAAAGAGGTAGATGACGATGGTGAGAATGATGAAGAGGACGACGACGACGACGCGACCACCGTTGCTGTCGTGGCTACTGCTAGGACGCCAGCCACTTCTAACTTCAAGTTACTTAGAAATAATTTTAGAGTGGAGTTAAAAATATTCACGACAGTCACGAAGACAATGATGAAAATGATTATGATGACGCAGTTGATGATAATGATTATCATTATCATCAAAGATCATGATTATGATGATGATGATGATTAGGCAGTTTTCGTTTGTGAAGCTGATAACGATAAGAAAAATGGCGGTTGAAGTGATGATGATGATGATAGGGTAATAAAAGTAGTTGTGCCAACAGAAATTATAAAATTTTTGTTGATGATGATGATGATGACGATGATGATAATGTCGGTTTTGATGATGATGCTGCTGATGATGATAATGATGACTGTGACTGTGATGATAATGATACGGAAGAATTGATCGCAATGTTTACAACCGCGGCTATATTTTAACTCTTTGTATATTTGCCTTCGCACGTTTTGTATGTTTGTATGTACGTGTGTTTGTTTGTATTTTTTGTTTGTATTTATGTTTGTATGTACTTTGTATGTATGTACTTTGTATGTTTGTTTATTTATATGTATGTATGTTTGCATGTAAGTTTGAATGTATGTTTTATGAACGTTTGTGTACTTTTCATAAACACGTTAATTATTCTATTAATTTAAAATTTTCAGACTACATTTAATAAAAAATGTAATTTTTAATTTTGAATTTGATGTGAAATTTTAAATGTTTATAAATATTAATACGAAACCAGAAAAAAAAACAATTTTGAAAAATCGGAATCGGAAAATTGCAAACATGTAGGAACAAAATGTATGAAAGACAGAACACATATACTTTCGCTTAATTAACTGTTTACAGTTTTACCTTGGTCCGTTCGTCAATGTTCATGTTCATGTTTATGTTTTGTTTCTTTGTTTTTTTGTACGTTTTAATCAATTTTTAATGTGTTTTATTTGTGTGTGTGTGTACGTGCGTGCTTGTTTATTTATGTGTGTGTTTGTGTGTGTGTGAGCTGTTTGTGTGTTTAAGGTTTTTTTCAATGTTTTGTATTTATTCTTACGATTATGTTTAACATTATAATTCATCATGTTTTTGTCTGTGTTATATTGTTCAATTTTGGATGTTTATGTTTTGTTGTTTGTGTTTTGTTGATTATGTTCGGATGTTTATGCTGTGTTGTTTATGCTGTGTTGTTTATGTTTAGATGTTTATGTTTGGATGTTTATGTTTTGTTGATTGCGTTATATTTTTTATGCCATGTTGCTTCTGTTTTGATGTTTATGTTTTTAAGAGTTTTGTATATGCTATTTGTTTTGTTTGTTTATTGCCTGGTATCATTATTTAACTGGCTGCAAAGTTTGCTTGCCTTGTTTATTATCGGCGTACAAACTTTTTGCATCTTTAATGGCTATCCAGAGGTGGACATGGGTTGGGTTAACCCATGGGTTGGGTTGGGTTGGGTTGGGTCCAAATTTTTTAAAGTTGTGTGGGTTGGGTTGGGTTGAAATTTTCAAATTTTATTATAAATAATTTATTTCTGTATTTTTTTTTATTCTTAAACGAACATTTTAACTAGTTAATAATCGGTGTATTTTATATCGCTGTAATATTATTGTATCTTTGGTCTATCGTTTCCACTTTCTTTTTGTGATTGTTGAGTTGAGCAAAAGTTAACTTCTTTCCGATCGAGAAAATTAGTTTTATTCACAAGTATGGCAGAATCAGAAGAAATTCAGCGTCATTTGAGAGGTTTGTGTGATTTAAATTTGCTAAGTTTGCGCAAGTAAAAAATCTAATAAATTTCACATTAACATTTTTACACTTTTTATGTTTTAATTCCTTTAAAGATTTAATTGTTATTTTTCACAATTTCAAATCTCTTCAGTCTTTACAGTTACACTTTACAGATATCAGAATTTTTTCTCAATTGCTCATTTTACTTATTTACCTGATATTCACGTTTCATTTTCTTTCTTTTTTCTACCTAGAAATGGTTTATTTTTCAAATTTTAGTTGGGCGCTGTTGAAGTTTAGAAATCACATTCATTAGATAAATTTAATTGATTGATTGAACATACTTAAGTATTTAAATATTTATTCTTTCCAGAAAAAACAGGGTGGTATATATTAAAAGCACCCACAAATTTAAAATCAGAAATCTGGCAGAAATTTCACATGGTTTTTCAAAAAAATGAAAATGATGAAAGCGAAATTCCTGTGAATTACTATTGTGCTTGTATTAAGTGCAATAAGGTATATCAGTTTAAAGATTCATCAGGTAAAAACTTTGGCACTAAAAATCAGCAAGAACATATTAAACATTGTGCTGTAGTCTTGCCAAAGTCACAGTTGAAAATCCAGCAATGCTTGAAACGAAAAATTCAACTGTCTCCTCAAGAATTAATGATGTTGAAGCATAGGCAGATCTTTTTCTGTGTTGATGGTTACCACTCATTCAAATCTGTTGAAAATAAAGGGCTTCTCAATTTGATGCAGAGCTGTGTTGAGTTAGGTGCCAAATATGGAAAGTTTGATGTTTCTGACGTTGTTGTGGGAAAATATTAGTAACATTTAATTTTTAATTAATTTTCATGTTATTTTATTACACTTGCAGTGTGATTACCTCACCAGTGTGTTTTATTACACATATGATCTTGTATTTTTGAGTTCTGCTTTTTAAATATCATTTGTAAAAATTTGCCTGTGTGGTAAAATTGCGACTCGTGCAGATGGGTCGTGGGTTGGGTTGGGTTGAAAAGTTGCATTTTCAGGCGGGTTGGGTTGGAATGGGTTGAGTTAAGTGATGGGTTGGGTTGGGTCAGTAAAAATGGACCCATGTCCACCTCTGTGGCTATCTATTCATGTATCGGATGATGGTGATGGCGAAGAAGATGAGGAAGAAGAAGATGAGGATGATGAAGATGATGATGATGAAGATGGTTAAAATATTGACGAAGATACTGAAGATAAAGATGGAGATGAAGATGGTGATGATGATGATGAAAATGTTGATGGTGAAGATGAAGGAGATAGTGAAGATGAAGATAATGATGATAAAGATGGTGAAGATGAAGATGATAAAAATGGTGAAGATGAATGTAATGATGAAGAAGATGATGAATATGTTGATGATGAAGATGGTGACGATGGAGAGGAAGATGATGATGAAGATGACGATGACAATGGTGAAGATGAAGATGATGATGGTGTAGATGAAAATGATGAAAATGTTGCTGATGAAAGTGACCTTGAAATGTTAATATTAATTCAACCCATGACGTCCATTTCATTGTATTATTCTGTCGTTGAAATGCTTTTGATGCTGATGATAATGATGATGATTTTAATGATGATGATGATGATGAGAATGATGACGATACTTAACTTGTGATAGTACTAGTTAACTAACCCTGTGTGTGTGTTTGGGGTGCGGTCTGTGTGTGTGTGTGTGTGTTCGTGTCTGTTTGGTGTGTGTGTTTGTGTGTGTTTATGTGCCTGTGTGTGTTTGTGTGGGTATGTCTTGGTTGACATTCCTCCTTTAGAGCTGTCATTCTTTCAACGCTGGTCCGGCACCATGAAACGTTCACATTATTATATTTTCAAAATTTATTGCTAACACTGGCCTCATCATTATCAGCGTTATTACGAAAATTCATCCTCGAAGCTATCATCATCACCACATCATCGTCAGCATCGTCACAACAGATTTAATCACACCACAAACTGAACTAACGTCTTTTTATTGAAGCCATCATCATCATCATCATCATCGTTGTCATTTATTAATTCATTCATCATTCATTAATCATTTATATCACACGTACGTCACTCAACAACAATCGTCATCATCAGCGTTATCATTTATTCTTCAATATCATTAGCTATATAACTGGTTTTAAATGTTACAATATATATTTCTTGATTAGTTCTGAAAGTATCAATAACACACACACGTACACACGCACAGTGTGTAAAAAAGATATGCTTGAAGGCAAACATTGCGTGTGTTAGACGAGGATCCTCTTGCTTTCAAAGCGTTGTAACAACAGGAGCAAGCACCTTAACCGGTTAGTACATTCTCCTACCGCCCACTTATTTTTATCAGCATCATCACCATAACCCTCATCGTCATCTACTTAGTGACTTCATCATCGTCATTTGTATTTCAATTATATGCATCTCTTAAAAGCGTCAATTGTTTACTTGAAGTTTTTTTTTAAATTTGCAACAATTTTTGACGGCACCCGCAAGGCAAATTTCCACGCTTCTACTGTTACTTACTACTACTACTCTTACTACTACTACAGCTACTGCTACTACCACTACTACTACTACCACCACTGCAACTACTACTGCTACTACTACTACTACTACTGCTACTGCTTCTACTACTACTGCTGCTGCTTTTAAGCATTTTTTATACTATTGATACTATTCAAGCCATTTCTTTCACTACAACAATTATGGTAATAACAGCAATTGAATTTGATACGATATCTAATGCGAAACATTGATACCCTTAGTGCCATTTTAACAGTATCAATGCTGCAATACTCCTGCTACATTACTAGTACATTACAGTTGAATTACCATTACAGTACTATTGTAGTGAGTACAACAACTTATAAAATTACTTCTAAATTACTATTGAAGTACGACAAATCGGACAAAAAATGAAAAATTGATAGACCTGGAAAAACATTTTTTAAATCAATTTTCAGATGAAAAGGATGTTGGGAGGAGAAAGATTAATTGCTATGCCTGCAGGTGGGAAGTTATTTTTCTCAAATAAATAATTATTTATTTATTCTTTTTATCCATAATTATTCATTTTATTCATATTTATTCATTTTATCCATATTTATTCATTTTATCCATATTTATTCATTTTATCCATAATTATTCATTTTATCCATAATTATTCATTTATTCCTTTTATTCATAATTATTCATTTTATCCATAATTATTAATTTATTCATAGTGGATGTGTGCCGCCTGTGTTGGTCACGATCGAATTCAAAGAAATCCTAGTATATATTTATGCGAAATGTGCGTAGTGATGTGTGGTTTTTATGTATTTCCATAACGTATGTATGCGTGTGTGTGTATGTGTGTGTTTGCGTGTGCGTGTATGTTTGCGTTTGCGTGTATGTTTGCGTGTGCGTGTATGTGTTTGTCTCTGTCTTTGTCAGTCTGTTTGTGTATGTGTTGTGATAGAAAAAAAGATGAATGAATAAATCTATAAATAAATAAATTATATATAATTATATATACATAAACTGTGTAAGTATGTGAACGTGTGGTTGTACATGTGTGTTTTTGTGTGTGTGTGTGTGCGTGCGTATGTGTGTGTCTTTGTATGTGTGTGTGTGTGAGTGTGTGTGTGTGTGTAAGTGGTGATTAAAAATGAGTGATGATGACGATGAATAGAAACAAACAGATGAAAAATTAATAAAAATGACTTCATGCTCTGTGAAAATAACTTACGCTTTTTAACGAGAAAAATAATAAGACAGACTGAGAATAGCTGCTAGCGTAACACTGCATGTTGTCAGGTTGAAATGCACGGAGAAAATTCTTGAAAAAACTAAAAGACGAGGAAAAAAATTGTTTGAAAAAATTGTAGCATCATCATTTTTATCATCATCGGTATTTCGTCATCATCATCAATTTATTCCATCAAAAAATCCAATTTTACAATCATTATAATCAATAATCTCCATAATCATTATCATTAGCCATCACCCAAAGCACCCATGTTCTCATTAATCAACAACGTCATCTTAATCACATTAAAACCACCATCATTCCACCATCATCATCATCAATTTTGTCATCAATTTTGTCATCAATTTTGTCATCATTTTCAAAGTGATTCATCGTCAATATCATGACCACTCCATCATCGCTATCAACATCATCTTCAAGATAATAAGACCTAAGCACGTATATTATGAACAAATGTCATTCCAGTGCTTACGTACACACACACACAGAAACACATGCACACACACGCACACATATTCAAACATGTCAATATGTATAGGCATGAGTTTGTATAATTTGTATACATTTTAATAATGAACTCATGCATTAAGATGAAGTGTTCATCCATCAGTTGATGAATTCACACCGCCCTCAGACTTACACACACACACACACACACACCTATGAATATTCGAGCGTATATTTACGATATTCTAACACAGTTGAAAGTGTATTAGATTATCTTAGTACATGTTTTACATATTCATCTAAGCACACGCACAAACGCATACTTACACACACACACACGTACGCACACACACAGACATATGTATACATTATAAATTGCTAAATAGAAAGGGAAAGAATTTTAAAATGCGTAAAAAATTAAAGTGGGCATGGAGAAAATTAAGGCTGAAAAAAAATAGATAAAAAAAATGTAAATTTCAGAAAGACGATGAAACATAGTGAAAATAGAGACATAGTGAGAAAGAGAGAGAGAGAAAGAGAGAGAGAGTGGTAGAAGAAACAGAAAAAGAAAGAGAGAAAACAAATAAAAAACGAGTGACCAAAATGCAAAACAAAACAGAAAAATGTAAGATAGTGATGTAGAAAAGAGAGATGAAAGAGATGAACTATCCTAATAGATACAGAAGCATTTTCATGCCACTGAGCACATTCATCAGCTTATATTTACCCACCCACGCATATACATACATAAATACGCACATACACGCATATATACACACACACACACACATATGTATACACACATACATATATACAAACGTACGAACACACAAACACACACAAACCTACACACAGACACACACGTTTGATGAAAATGTGAGCTAGCATGCTGATTGCATTTTCTTTTCCGCCTAATAATGTCGAACCTTATTATTTTTATTATTGTTATTATCATTGTTATCATCATCATTATTATTATTATTATTACAGCTATTACCATGGTTATTGCTATGCTATTATATTTATTTTTGGCTGAAATGAATAGTTAAAATATGCAAATATACACGATAAAGAAACACAGAAGGAAATGTAATACACACATCTACACAGAAACACATCTACACATACAAGCAAACACACAAACACACACGTACATACATACAAAAAGTGACGACAATGTATTCGGAGTAATAAATCAATGCATGGCTACGAATTGCAAACCGTTGCATCCGCCATTTTCGGCACTTTTAAAGATGTTTTAAAATGTTTGACGCACCATTTTTTTTTAATTTTTTTTTCTAAAATTTGTAATTTTATTAATTTTCTGTTTTATTTTCGTTATTTTCTAGATTTTTTCGACACACCATTAAATTTAACTTAAAACTTGCAAAAATAAACGTACCAGTAATAATGATTATGATGACAACAACGACGATGATGAGGATGATGGCGAAGGTAGAAAAAAAAAGAAAAAGATGAAGAAGAAGATGATGATGACGACGATGATGATGATGATGATGACAAAACCAACAAAAGCATGCCCTAACAACAAGTTCCTCAAGCGAACACGGCCACATCCATCAGCTAACCTTTCATTTAATTCTCCAATATATTGTTGATGAGTATGATGATGAAACAGCTGATGATGAGGAGGAGGAAGATAATGATGATGCTGCTGTGTATGGTGTTGATGATAATGATGGTGGTGGGGGTGGGAGTGTTGATAATGATCTGAAGTCCTCCTCAGAAGAAATTCGTGGTCGGCGTCCGCCACAGTCATTGCCTTTCTGCGCATAAACTGGTCACGCTTCGATGCTGCTGACGTCATATTTAACTCGCTCTCTGATTGGTTGCTATATTTAAATTGTTGTTGCTGATTAGCGTGCTGCTGTTGTTGTTGGTCATATTGTTGCTGGTAATAATAATAATGTTGTTGTTGTTGTGGTTGCTGTTGTGTGTAATGATGATAATGTTGTTGTGGTAGTTGTTGAGCATTGCTGCCATTTGCATTGTTACATTTGCTGTTGTTGTTGTTGTTGTTTTCATTAGCAGTTGAGTAATGTTTTTTTATTGCAAAATTATTTTGCGAATGATAGAATGCTTTAAATTTGTCGTCGTCGTCTTCAGTCCCGCCACGTTGGCATCCGACTCTGAGACGGCCATCGTAAGACTTGCCGCTACAATAATCGAGATTACTGCTAATGTTGTTACTGCTGTACTTACTACTGGTCTTATTTTTAGCAGCATCAACGTTGTTGGCGTCATCGTCATCAATGTAATAGAAGTTGTACAGCCCGTCGTTGTACACGTCCTCTGACGAGCTGTTGTTTGAACTGTCAACATAATTACAATAATCTTCGTAGTTGTACGATGAAGCTGTACGACCTCCTCTCACGAAGTCGCTCGCAGATCCGTAGCTGCAAGCAAATCCACCGTACGAGAAGATCGGATAGATCGAGTTTTTTAACGAGTACTTGTCGGTACTGTTCGAGTCTCGCCGGCGGTCGCAGCTGAGATCTGCGTCCGATGTCGTGGCCGCTCTTGCTTTTTGAAATTGGTGGCGTAGGAGAGCGACGCGTGGAGATTTTGGTGGCTGTTGTTGTGGTTGTTGGAAGTGAGATGATATGTTTTGCTGCTGCTGCTGATGTTGATGAGATGTTGATGACAGGGGTGATGTTGTTATCAACGTTGTCGCTGATGTTGAGCACGGATCATTAGTTGGGTAAATTGATTGCATAGATTGATAGGACCGCTGAAGTAATTGCAGTTTCTGTCGATGGGTTGGTTGCTGTTGCAGCTGCTGTTGCCGCTGCTGTTGACCTCGCAACAAACATGGCGAGAGCGGAAGTGAAAGAGTTGATTGATGTGTTTGTAACTGATGTTGAAAAGCATGCTGTTGATGTTCTTGATGATAATGATGTTGTTGATGATAGTGATGTTGTTGCTGCTGCTGTTGTTGCTGATGTTGTTGCTGCTGCTGACAAGATAAAGTAAATGGGTGATCATTCATATCTGTGTGCTGGTTTTCATTTAAGGTTCTAAAGCATCATTCATTTTAATGCATGCCACGATCTGCGTGTGTATCTACTACGACATTCCACGCGTGAAAGTTGTTGCTGGTTCGTTGATGTCTCTGTTTTTGTCTTTGTATCACTTTCACTAAAATGAAGTTTCAATTGTAATTAAAGTAACATCCAAGTACTATTACTATATTTAACATACAAATCTAAATATACAACGTCCTGTCTTCTAGGAGGCCGTATGTACTTGAATCGCTCTTACTCACGCAAGAGTGCGCACAAACACGTGCACACGGGCACATGAAATCATACATATACAAATAGGTACGGAAAAATCCAAAAAATGCTGAAACATTTTAAAGCTTTCCAGTTGCATAAGTAGTGTCTGTTCCGCATGTGTGGTTTCCCAGACGACCCTGCATCCACATTATTATAGCACGTACACTGCACACAAATATTCACACGCGCATCTATTTTTTTAATTTGTCCAAATTCTCTTTGATCAACATTTAACAATTGAAGCACATTTTCTAACGACTTCTAATGAAGGTTCCTCATGCCACAACCCTAAATTTGTTGATATTATCAATTGAACTGGTAATTTGAACTTCGTGCATAGCAATCTTCTTCAGCTAACAACTGCT
>NW_008704083.1:9792948-9832246 GCF_000326865.2 Helobdella robusta
GAGCAAACACACAAACACACACACACACGCACATCTGCATATTCGCATGCATTATACAATATCCATCCATCTATTCATTTGAAAATTCATCATAAAATCTAAATGATAAATAATTCTGATTGATCGAAAAATGATGCTCTTTACAATCAGTGTTTGTCTGTTCGTTTTAGGAATGTTTGCATGTGTGCATGTTTGTGTGCATGTGTGTGTGCGTGTGTATGCGTGTGTGTGTGTGTGTGTGTGTGTGTGTGTGTGTGTGTGTGTGTGTGTGTGTGTGTGTGTGTGTGTGTGTCCAAGTGTTATGCTATCATATAATTTATTTTAACGCGTTTACTTTATTCAACCTGCCAGCCATAAATCAAATATTAATCCCAAAAAAAAACGAGATAACGCGGTCAAAAAAATGTTTAAGGTAAATTACATTTTTATTGGTTGATTTCAACGAATTATTAATAATAAAAATTGCAATTTGATATTAATTTTTATTTATTAAATTTCTTCTTCTTTCTCGTGCCTTATCCTTTCAGGACATTGGCGACCATCGACCTCCACAAAACCCGATCTTTAACACTTTACAAGAGTTAGAAATGTGGCGATATTCAACAAGTGACACAAGGACTTCACGATTGTTATTCGTCGTTGACCGCGATCTCTTTTCCTTGCAATCTTTCCAGTAGTTTTTAGGTTTTTCATTCTTTCCTTCCGCATGATGTGACCAAAAACAAGTTTTTTCATAACCGGACTGTTTTAATACATCTTCATTCAAAGTATGAGAAGTCCAACTAATTTTCATAATTCTTCTCAAATGCAACATCTCAGCAGCGTTAATCTTTTTTTTCCATTTCTTTAGTAATTACACTTTAAATGCTAACTGCAGATGTTGGTGCGACTTGCAAGGTATGAAATACAATTGATGTGAATTTAAAAGTGACACAGAAATATAATACAAAATGACATGATAGGTAGATACGAACGTCAAAATACAAACGCGAATGGAAATAATTGTGCTAAATTTTAAAGTAATATGGCCTGAGGGTTGAATGAAGAGAATGAAATACTAGTAACGAAGGACGCCTGATGTAGGCTCTTTTGGTGGTAGCCACACAATAATATAGTAGTAGCGATTAGTAATAAACTACCTGGTTGTTGTCGAAGTTGCATGTATTTTGAAAGTTTAACGATGAGTAGAGGTAGCTTAGCGATATGAAGATGAAATGGAGACGTCAAATGGTTTGGTCTGAATAGCTTGTTGAAATTAAAGTTTTATTATATCGTGATTCATTTAAAAAATTTCTAATTTAATTTTTCAAGTCGTTCGTTTGTCTGGAGAGGCGTTGTTATTGATATTGGTTAGTGGAGTGATTATTATCTATTCAAATGCGAACTTGACACTGGAAAATGAAACTGCTGAGATGTGCAGTGTTGCAAAATAATCTCCAGATGGCAAGAGCATTTTGGCGGAAACTGGCGAGACCCAACGTCAACGTGTAATTGATGCGTAAGTTGGAGACAGTTTCACAGCACTTTTCAACAAGATTTAGGGATCAAAGTGTTTACTGGAAATTAGACATTATAAAAAAAGCAAAAAATAAGCAAAAATTTATTATTTTTAATTATATTTATAATTAAAATTTCGTAAAATTTCGTTCTAAAAAAATTCCTACTCCTACTCTTCCCACAAAAAATATCTGGCTGTTTACATATGCATGATCATTGTTATAATAAATTTGCTGCTCATTTATAGGCACTCGAACAGCTTAGTTAATTTTCTAGTTGCTATAGCTAATGTACTGTACATTGTACCACAACATGTTGTTTCACGTTACAGACTGTTTACTGCATTGTTATGTTATGTCTCATTATTGCAATATATTATCGAATAATTTTTATTATTATTTGCTAAAAAAAACAAATTTTTTATACATAATTATTTTATTGCGTAAAATTTACCATAAAAAAGTGTTTTATAAATGATGGAATACCTTGTATGCAACATATGCAAACTGCCATTTAAAAGTCCCAGAAAGTTACCATGCGGGCATAGTTTTTGCTCGGACTGTCTGCAGTGGACTCTAAGGAAAGGTTCTTTAAAGGTTCAAAATGATGGAACCTTCTGTTTCTTTTGTAAAACTTGTGGCCAGGTGGGTACTTTAATGGGTTTTTATTTTGCATGTAGTTATCGTTAAAAGCTTGTAATATAATTTACGTTTTCGTCTTGTAGGGTATTGATTTTCTTTTTAAAGTTATCAAATAACTTGTTCTTCCATTTTTGAAATGTTTCATTTAATTAGCGCCACTTAAAGGTATTTCAAAAAATAATATGTTAGTTTGGTCATAAATTTTTTGAATCGTGTCTTCTTTTTTATGTTTTCAATTCAAGGCACTCTTGAAAAGGTAAAAATAATTTTGTTCACTTACGATTCTTCCTTAATACACATGTCAATGTTTGTTATTGTTATTTAGAGGCATGTTCTTTTTGTGCTATCACGCGTTAGTCTTTCTGAATGTTGTTTGCATGGGTTGTTGTCTTGAAGGTCATAAATTATTTTTAATAGCTGTGCGAGACGAACATCAAGCATGGAGTGAAAGAATTCAAACGTCAAACATTTTACGATAGCTTGATGGCCGTTCTACTTTTCAAGGCATCTTTTATCTGTAGTCACTGCTCAAAAATATCCGACTCTAAGTCGAAATGGCTGAAAAGCAAGATATCTGATGGGACTGAATGCTGTTTGTCGTGCCAAATGTTTCTCTGCGAACGATGCGTTGGCATCCATAAAAAAAATAACGGTGCTCAGGAGCATGAAATTTTCAAAATAGCGAACCTGCGAAAAGAAGTGTTCCTCTTATCCCATAAAAACGACAATCTTCAAAAGCAAACAATCATTTTACAATTTGTAACCATCAAAAACGTTTCAACTCTATGCTATTCCTTGCAAACCACTTTTGCACCTAAGTTCATAACCGCAGATATCAAGAACGATAAAGTTATCCTTATCAACGAGGGTGGTCTAGCAAAAATATTCTCTTTTGACGGTCACATCAGAAATGAAATCGACTTTAAAAAATCTCTCAGAATTTTTAGAGAACACCAGAACAATAAACTCTGCTGCCACAACTTCGAGCCGACAAGTTACTCCATTACAAGCGATGGTGACGTCATTTCAACCATCGTCAAAAAGTGCTCGCACGCTGCAAACCACACTCGCAAAAGTGCCGATTTTATAGCAGTGGCAATTGTGCAATCGATTCAAGACGGAAGTCTTCAAATTGTGTGCTCCATACCAATCGAAAAAAAAACTAAAAAATCATCAATTCTTCCGTGTCGCAGGAAGCTGGAAAATAAAATTCATCCCCAAGAACACAAAAGTGGACCCAGCTCTGTCGTCTGTCTCTTCAATGGAGTCATCATTGTGGCGGATTCCTTGCGCAGAAAGTTGTACGTCTTCAACAAGAAATTTGAATTTCTCAGATGCTACGACTGTCTTGAATGCTTTGAAAATGATTACGAAATGAACCAGGGGTCGTTCGTCTTAACTGAAATCGTCAAAAGTTTCATGAATTCCAAAGTTCTGCTGTTGGATTCGTGTTTGGACTATATGAAGGTTAAATTCCAAATTGTTCATTTTAACTTTCTGATCAGATTCCAAGTGTTCACGCAATATCATATCTTAAATGCAGACATTGTTATAAACATTGCTTGTTGTTGTTGTTGTTAAGGCCATCCAACGAACGATTTTTAATTATCGCAAGACACCATTCATCTACAACAAACGTTTTTATAACGAATTTTATTAATTTTATTTATTCCTCTACTGCTTGTGGACAAGTTTGAATGTGATGTTTAACTGCAGCGATGTTCATGGAACGCACTCACCACTCAGATATACAGCGTGCAGACGGAAACTGGTAAATTAACTTTAAACTCAACACTTCGTCTCTCCCTGATGACGTCAGAATTGTCGCCGGCGGCAACCAATCAGCGGATGACAGAGAAGTTTTTGATGTCACATCTTTCTTCCTCTTCTCGCTTTCCACCACTCCAACAATCATCATTATCATCAGAAACATTAAAGCCATCATCATCATTATCATCATTACAACAATCGCAGTCACAAAAGCAGAGACCAACAAAGAGTACATCATTATCATTACCACCATTACAAGAATCGTCATCATCATTACCACAGCCGCCATCATCATTACCATCGTCGTCATCGTCGTCAGTTACAAAAGCAGATGTTGTTTTATCGCTGAAGGAAGGCTGTACAAGCACACCCCAAAGAAAAGAACTTGCTCCTATTCCTCGTTCCCTGCTTGTCAGTGCTCTCTGCTCAGACGGAGATGGCAATGTGTATGTCGGTATGTCGGATCGACCCGGTCAAATAAGAGTCGGTATTTCTTTTCTCTCTCTCTCTCTCTCTCTCTCTCTCTTTCTCTGTGTGCGAGTGTGTGAGCTTGTGAAGTATATATTTGTGTGTGTGTGTGAGTGTGTACTTTTTTAATAATTTGCTTTATTGATTTAAAAAAATTTTGCTGTAAGAATGAAAAACTGATCAAACGGTTGAACAAAAGAATTGTAAGAACAACGAACTATTTGAATGTTTCATTAACAATTAATGCTTCAAAACAATGAGCTGAATAATTCAACACAAACACAAAACTGCACTCTAAAAATGCCGGAAACTTTTATTTTCTCACATAATTAGACAATCCCCAATCGACAAACCAATCAAACATTGTCACACAGTCCAGTTAATTAATTAATTAACTAATTAAGCAATCAATCATCGTTCAGGTGTTCAACGTGAATGCAGGTGTGCAGGTTGCTAGCATGGAAAACACTCGACTACTATCATGCGACAACTCCTCTTACGTCGCCATGACGTCATCCGGTGATTATTTATTGCTTTTGTTGAACTACAACAACAAGATGGCCGCCGATGATGACGTTGATGAAGATGGCGGGGGTGGTGGGGATAGTTCTGTCGCATCTCCAACTTGGGCTGTTCATGTTTTCAAATGTTCATCAGCGGATGGAAGGGGCGATAGAAAAAAATATCCATAGTTACCGCGGAAATTGTGAAGATGGTGCTGAAGTTGATGGATGGGGATGCCGTTGATGGTTTGGTTGGGGGTCGTATCAAACAATTTTGCAGGTCTAATGTTTTTGAAGAGTCGCACGAATGTTTTGAAACGGAAAATTAATGACAATGTTTTTCAATTGTTTAATTGGTGGTGATTAACTTTTTAGAGGCCCTTGATTTGTGCAAAAAAAAGATTGTTAAAACAATGATAATATTATATTTATTTCAATTTTATCAATTATAAAAATTTACCAAACACAGATGGTGAAGATGAATAAGATGATGATGTATGATGATGATGATGATGATGATGATGACAACTTTGATGATGTTGTGTAGGTAAGGTTTTGATGATTATACGATGATGCGACAACGATATTGTTGTGAAATGAAAAACATTCAAGTCCAAATCGATTGCTCGCTGTTTTCAAAACACATCCCTATCATCATCGTCGTCGTCGTGGTCGTCACCAATAATCATCATCATCATTGTCATCGATGCATCATCATCTTCGTCATATCAGTAGCTAATGTATGAAAAATTGATTGTTCCCGAAACTCGCTATCAAACATACATCCATTCGCAATGCGTTTATCGGTTGGTCGCTTGAATGCCTTGAATTGTATTAACTTCAATTGAAAGTGGTTGTGTGGCCTAATGTTGTCTTGTTGTTTTTGTCTTGTTGTTTTTGTTGTCGTCGTCGTCGTTGTTGCCTTGTTGTGTTCTTGTCCTTGTTGCTGTCCTTGTTTTGCTGTTGCTTCTGTTGTTGTTGTGGTTGTTTTCGTTTTGTTACTTTTCATTTTGTTTGAAGCTTATTTCTTCCGATGTTAATAATAATTTTCAATGTATGCTGATAGATGAAAAAGTGATTAATTACATTAGTTGCTGATTAAATAATTGAATGTATGAATGAAAGGAATGAACAAATGAAAGAAAGCAAAATTAAAAAATTCAAGTGATAAGTTATCGCGCACAGGTCAATGACAATGACAAACAAACTCCACTTAACTCTCGATAAAGCCAAGCACTACACTCAACACACACACACACACACACACACACACACACACACACACACACACACACACACACACACACCACCACCACCACCACCACCACACACACACAAACTAATAACAAATTCTTATATAATTTTCTTTTTCAAGTGCCTTCGAAACTTTCTTAAAAGGATTTTATATTGAAAAACTTAAACTTGCTTATCTACATGTCTCGTCGTCTATTTTTGAATGTAGGCACATTAAAATCATATCAACCATCAATGAATGACACTCAAAATTTATCTTTTCAAGATTCGCATCTCACACATTTTTAATTAAAAACTTCAGAGATGGCATTTGAAATTTCACCATCCAACTGATCATATTGCAGATGCCTAAAAGTGCTGGAATGTTTTTCTTATAACGGGAACTCAGTTAAAAAATCGACATATCGTAAATAATTTGTTGATTTCAATTTAAAGTTTGGCATATAAACTGTTTTGATTTAATAAATTTGATTGAGAGTATTAAATAAATTATTCTCAAATATAAATAGATACAAAAATCTTATCTACATTTTAAAAGTAGATAGATGTTATTAATTAGTCTGGATTGTAAAAGTGGTTCGTGGCAAAGTTATGCGAGTGAATGCTGCACACCTATATACAACATACATTGGTATGATGAATGTACGTTACGTTGCAAACAGCAGTTGAGAGATGCCACGAAGACAAAGAAATGCATACATTATGCTAATTTACTCTCTGCTGCCAGTAAAACCTAATTAAATATGTTAATTTATGACGAGTTGTAGCTTCTCTGGACATCGTTTGACCCACACTTTGGTCCACTATTGATTTAAACTTCTGTATTATTTTCGCAGATAAATTTCTTTGTGTGTATTTTAATATATATTACAAAAATGATTTTCAAACACACACACACACACAAACAACGTGGCAATGGGCGTTATTTCTGTGTTTGTGCTATCAATCAATGCGAATGTACAGCACATTCTTTTCATTAAAACCGATCAACCAATCAATTAATCAATTACTCAATTGTTTAGTTAGTTTTTCAACATTATTTAGCATAATTATGCACCACAATAATAACAGCAACACCCATTATTATTATTATTTTAATATGAAATTCTACGTTTCATATATACAACATATGCAGGATACAGAGTGCTTGCCAATGCGATCCTCAGTGTACAGAATGGACAACAGAGGTTGTAGCTGTGATGTTGTACAGTTGTTTGTGCTGTTGTTGGGTGTGGTTTTGTGTGCTGCTGTGTGTGTGCGCGTGTGTGTGTAGTTGAGTGGTGAACATGTTATCGACATAATGTTTGTTTATATGTTGTGTTGTGTATGGTTTGAATGTATTATAATTTGTTGTCTTTCACGGCGACAATGATGTTGTCGTTGCTGTTGTTTTTGATAATGATGTTGTTGTTGTTGATGATGATAATGTTGTTGTTGTTTTTGTTGATGATAATGTTGTTGTTGTTTTTGTTGATGATAATGATGTTGTAGTTGTTGACAACAAAACCGATGATAACTTTTATCAAGAAGGCTACTGATATATATATATATATATATATATATATATATATATATATCAGTAGCGTTTAGTTATTTAATGACAGTGTTATTAAATGAAACCATTTTCTCCGATATGTTGTGCGTGTGTGTGTGTGTGTGTGCGTGCGTTTGTGTGTATATGTGTGTACGGGTTTGTGATGTGTGTATTATGTACGTTTGGTGTTTGTAATGTACGTGTCCGTCTGTGTGTGTGTTGTGTGCGTGTGTGTGTGTGTGTGTGTGTGTGGCGTGTGTACCCCACCCACCATGTTTGCATTAAAATAATATAATTGAAGTGCGTTATTATTGAACCATTTTATCGATTGCATGTTATGTTAGTTAATGTTCATTAAGGAAGATTACTATCATATTTTTATTTGATATCTTTTCTATCATCATTGTTAACCATCTCTACCATCATTACTCTCCCTAGATACCTCTATCATTATTACTATCTTTAGATATCATCTTTAGTATCATTAATATCATTTTCTCCTCATTACTATCATTTGATATCATCCTTACTATTATTTTTATCATTTTATATTATCTCTACCATCATTCTTACCATTTGATATTATCTCTACCATCATTACTATTCTTTGATATCATCTTTTTTGTATGTATTAATATTTGTGTAGATTTCATTAATGTTTTTCAATAATATTAACATAAATATTTGTTGAATTATTTATTAACCGGTATTAAGTGACTCGTTAAATTAATTTTTGAAAATAAGCTAGAACGCTGAAAACTTAAAATATCTCCCCATTAAAAAGCCTTGCGATGTTTACATCACGCAAACTTTTACAAAGTTTGAGCCAATGGTAGTGTTGGATTTAAACACTCATTTAATTTAACTCTACACGATTTGTAACAAAATTTAAAGTTTCGCAGTTTCAGCTTCTACAGTAGCATAATAGTAACTGGTGATTCAACTTTGTTTGTAGTACTACTGGCTTTTAGAAACTTGAAACAACATTCATCTATACTAATTACTAAAATTTAATTATAAAATACATGTTAGTATTTTAGCCATCTATTATCTTGATCATTCAGGCTTTTACAAAGTATAATATAAGCTAAAAGAAGATACACGCTATTAGTTTATTATAAACGCAATTTTTTCACAATTCAAAGTTAAGTGTGCGTGTGTGTGTATATGTGTATGTACTGCATGTGTATATAAATATGCGTGTGTGCGTGCGTGAGTGAATATATCATCGAAAGGGTATAGAATTACTTTGATGCTTGGCATAGCAGCAAGTACTAAAAGATGAAAGTCTTATGCAAGTTTAATGAATTTATTAATAAATACTCCATGCACCTATGGTATTATATGAAGCTCGGTCTTATAAATTATTTTTAGACTTTAATTATCTTTTGTTCGTGTTTGTAGTGTAGTGTAGATTATTTTTAGTTTATCTGATTTAAATTATTGTCTTGAATATTTATAAATGATTAGTAAATAAATGAAATTGTTTTTTTTAATTTTTTTTTGCCCACAGGAAGATTCGTATCAATGGTCCAATTCTTCGTTCACGAAGATGCAGTCATGTATGTTTGTATAAATGTATTTATGTATACAAACAAATGTATGTATGTATGTATGTATGTATGTATGTATGTATTTATGTGTGTGTGTATGAGTGTGTATGTATTTATGTGTGTGTATGTATATGTGTGTAGTGTGTGTGTGTATGTATGTGTGGGGTGTGTGTGTGTGTATGTACGCACGTATTTATTTCTATGCATGTATGCATGTATGTATGATGTGTGTTTACCATGTAGAGAAAGTAAAGCTTGTTGAATTCCATTCCAGTCTTTCCCCTTGTTCAGTGTGTGCGTGTTGCTGTTGTTGTTTACTTTATACGATGAATTAATTGTTTACATTAAATTACATTAAAATCTAGAAGTTATTCACATTAATGATGTTTTATCTGAATTATAAGTTGAAAGCCATTTTATTTTAAGCGTTGTTGAATCATTTTTTAAAATTATATAAATAACTTACACATTTTTTAGATATAAGATATCTGATATGATATTACAACTATAAGTGCTGCTTGTAGTTTACATTTCGGTTAGCAATTCTTGGAAATAATAAAAGCAAATATGTATTTGAAATTGAACGAGACGACAAAACCAGTTAGTTAAATAATATATTTAAATATGTTAATATGATTAAGACTATTATAATAATTATTATCGTGATTATTATTGTTACTATACAAAGATTAATTTTTTTTTCAAAAAGTTTTGGCTTGGTTGTTTGTATGTTGTATTTTTCTATTTTCTGTATAATATGATGTTGTATGTATTGTGTACTTCAAACAAATTACAGTTGATTAATGTGTGATGTCTTTTTGTTTTTCATCCCAAGCCATCTTTGCAAGTACTTATCTTCGACACTCAACAACACGGTTATTCCATTCATTCATTCATTCGTTCGTTTTATTTATTCCATTAGAGTTCGTTCCTTTGTTCATTCGTTCGTTCGTTCGTTCGTTCATTCATTTGCCTACTCATACTGCGATAAGGAATTTAATTATTTGATAGTAGTATGTGGTTGTATTTAGTAATTGGTATAGGTGAAAAAACAACAACAACAGCAACTACAACAACAGCAGCAACAGCAACTACAACAACAGCAACTACAACAAAATGAAGATAAAAACATTGATAACAACAACAACAACAACAAGAAATAATGTTTAAACAAACAGCATCATCATTGGCCATCCATCCATATATCCATCCATACATCCATCCATACAAACGTAGCATCGAACCAGTTGTATTACACACACACACACACGCTACTCCTATAATCAAATTAACTATATTATTTCCTCATCATACTATCAGCTAATTATTGCGATTGCCTCCTATGCTTGCTTCTACATATAAACACATGTGTTTATATGTAGAAGCAATGAAATTGCAACTTGCAATAAAATTCATACAAATAAACTCATACAAATACAATTGTTTGTTAAAACTTGAATAGCTTGTTATAGAACTCATACAATTACATTTACAAGCACAATTACAATTGTTACATTACACACTGTTATTCAGCTGTCGGCTTAGCTACGAATATGCTTTCACAATTTTAAAATATTTAAAAATACATTCGATAATATTCACAAGCAACACTCAGACACATATGTAAGAATGTTTGTTTAGGCAGAAGAGTTCATCAAACACACATACTATTGCTTATTCCATTATGAATAATATGCGCGCGCGCACACACACACACACACAACACACACAACGCACACACACGCACATACAATACACATTATACTATGATTTTCTCTTCATGTTTAAAAAATTGTTCCTTACACGAAATGCCAGCAGTAGCATATTGACCTCATTGCACAAACATTTCTGCAAGTCGTATGTGAGTCATTGATGCTATGCTGCACAGAATAAACTTGGCCATTCTTTCAAATTTAGGTATATACACGTACGTACGCACAAATATATGCCCACATATATACACACAAACAAACACGCACACAAACAAACACACACACAAACAAACAAACAAACAAACACACACACAAACAAACAAACACACACACACACACAAACATACAAACAAACATAGCTCAAATTACCTGTAATGCATTAAAAATAAAGATAATTTTGGAGCCGCAAATTGATTAGCTCTCGCATAACTTTTATCAACAAAGGGGCATAAATAAATACATATAAACACACAAACAAACGCCCATACATGCATAAACACATACATACACACACACACACACACACACACACACACACAATAACAAACAAAATTGCTCAAACTACAAAAATGCCCTCTATCCCAAACATTAATTCCGACCAACAGTTCTTCCAGTTTTCATACCTAGTAATTAAATTAGGAATATCTAATTCCAGAATAATTAGTTCTAATTACCTCTAATGCGTTCAAAACTGTGTCATATGTAGATTTTGTCTATTACGAATGATGGCACAATCATATCAATGATGACGCGGGAGGAAATGACGTCAATATTAGTGGATGGTGGGTGGAAATGACGTCAGTGTTAAAAATAAGAACAAAAAAAGTGAGTGACCCCATATAATTGGCGGACGATAGGTTACAAGGAATAGTGTTAAATCCAATGATTTGTGAAACAAAATCCGTTCTCTGAATATTGATAAAATTACAATTTTTAATTTCTATTCATTCTATAGGTCTCAGTCTAATTTTTCTTAGATTTTACAATTAGAATTTACAAATACCGGCTTTGAATACGTGTTCACCCTGTTCATCTGTTATTCTTCTAATCACATAGCTATATAGTGTGACACATGTTGTTGTACGCTTATTCAAACGATGATGAGACACATTCGAAATAGTTTACCACAGCTTGTTCATTGATTGGTTGTGCATTACTCAAACAAATTGCCAGAAAAAATTCAAACTTCTAATAGCATTAATACGCACACACACGCGTGCACATACACATACTATAAAAATACTAACAAAACAAGTTTGATCAGGAATAATTATAGGATTAACAAACTAAAGATTAATCTTAGTTTGCAATTTCAATAAGATCATTTATAATTGAATGTGTAAATTTAAATACAGCAACATCAATGACAAGCTATGCATAATTAATAAATATTAAACAAAATATATTAATACATAATATGAAGTTTAATAACTCTAAAATATATAATTAGTTCGTGCAAATGTTAGCCTTAAATCAGAGTTATGCTTGCATCTGCAGCTAATGCAAATAAATAATTTACTTCATTTTTATACGTACATGTGCGTGTTTGTTGCGTGTACATGGGTGAAAGTTGTAGCTATATTTTATTATCATATTATAACATTAAATTATTATTGTTATTCTATTATAATTTTTATTATAGAGATTGATATTAATGTTTGCTGACTACTTCAAGCCACTTTAGAATGACAATTGCACAGCATTGCAATTTCTATTCATGCATATTTCTTTCGTTTTCTCTCTTTCTATATATATAATACCTGATGTGGTAGAGATTGTCATTCTAGAATTGGTCTACTTAGCCATTCTCGGCGGTATAGGGTTCACTAACTTTGGTTATAGTTTCTCCATCGTCTCATGCCGACGATAAAGAGAAAGAGAGAGAGAGAGAAAGAAAGAGAGAGAGAATATATATATATATAATATATAGAAAAAGAGAGATGACTTTTTTGAAAATATACAAATAAATAGAAAAATTTTTAAAATAGAAAAATACAAATATATATATATATATATATATACATATATATATATATAAATATATATATATATATATATATATATTGGGGTTATAATTGAATGTGTGAAATTAAATACAGCAACATTAATGACAAGCTATGCCTAATTAATAAATATTGGGGTTATAATTGACAAATAATTGGTATATATATATATATATATATATTTACAATATTCTATAAATTCTACCGAATGTTTGGCGTTAAGAAAGAACATCACCGACGACAAACTTCCATCACTTATAGGCGAATACTCTCCTGGCTACTTATATGGAAATATAAAAACGCATAAAAAGAATCATCCCATCCGACCAATTATTAGCTAACGCCAAACATTCGGTAGAATTTATAGAATATTGTAAAAATTATGGTCTATTACCAACATATATATATGTATTGACTGATAAGGATCCAGTAGTTTTATTTAATTCAATGAACGAAGAACTTAAAAAATATAATAAATACTTCAAATTAAATAATATGGTATTGAACTTACATAAATCATGTTATATAATCTTTGGTCCTAAAATTAGGACTTATTTACGGTAACATATTTTGGGGCTCAACATTTAAGTTTTGGATTAATAAGTTGTTTATTGCACAGAAGTATTTCGTGCGCATATGTTTCGGCCTAAGTAAATATGATCACACCAGTTATGTATTTGCTAAAAATAAAATTCTTACAATAGAAGAAATTAATAAATATATAACTAATTTTTTTGTTCAAAGTAATCAACTATGACAATTATCAGTTTCTCTACTCTTTTCAGTTTACAAGTTCTGCGACTAGGCAACACGGCTTATTAAAAATACCAAAAAGTAGAACGGTCACAAATGATCGTCATTGGATGGTTAGAGGTGCCAAATTGTGGAATGAACTAGCTATTAACGCGTATAAATCGATGTCAATTGTCAACTTTAAACACGTTGTGAAATCTAAAATATTAAATTGTTAACTTTATTTTTGATGCGATAATAGATAACTCTAATTTTATTCGATTTTCGTTTTAAATTAAAACAGTTCTGAATTATATTATCAATTTATTGTTATTTTGTTTTTGAACATTTCTGTCCGTTTTATGTCACTAAAATGATATAATTTAATTGCACCATTTAGTTAAGGTAGTCTACACAAGTTTTTCTTTTTTGGTTACCTGTTTTGACAAAATAAATTGGAAAAAAAAATATTAGTAAATATATATATCAACGTTAAGAGAATCTATCAAATAATCATTCAACATTTAAAAACATTTAAAGTAAATAGAAACAGAAACCATACTCAAAAGCTAGTGCTTGCTACATATGCCTATATACTAGTATATGTATGTGCGTGTATATATATATATATATATATATATATATATATATATATGTATGTATAACACACACACACAAAATGTTTATTCGTGAACGCGTGTATGTCCGCATGTTCCTGTGTGTTTGTGCGTGTAAATACGTTTGTGTGTGTGTGTGTGGTTTGTGTGTGTATGTGTGTGGTGTGTAGTGCGTGTAATAATAATGATAAAAAAAAGTGAAATGGTAGTTCACGGTAACCCTTTTATTTGGATTTTCTTTTATTAATTAGAACTAATCTATTTCATTCAGAACAATTGATACCGTAAAACAATGCAATAGATAGAGGAATATTCCTTTATAATAGGACTTGATTATATTATAAATACTAAAATTCTGATTCATTTCTAATTGAGCGAATACGGTTACATAAATATTTAACATTCATCAGCTACATGATAATCAGAAAAGATGACGGATGTTGTATGAATGAAATTATCAAACAATTGTCCGTGCCATCCATTCATATAGCCGACACTTTCTCAACAAATTGGTGGGGGTATATATGTATAAGTATATGTAACACACACGCACATACATATACTAGTATATAGGCATATGTAGCAAGCACTAGCTTTTGAGTATGATTTCTGTTTCTATTTACTTTGAATGTTGAATGATTATTTGATAGATTCTCTTAACGTTATTATGATAATTTATGTAAACATTATACGAACATTTGTTAAATGTTTTCCTAAATTTCCAAATGTGAAGTGTTGAAAACGCCCTTTATTTTAATTTATATAAATTTCAAGTTAAAAGTTACACAATGTCGTTGCTTCATAATGTAAACACCAATTGCTTTTTTGTAGATTCATCTTTCAATAAAATGTTGTTTTTAATAATATGTGATGAAATTTTAACAATATAAATTATTAATAATAATACTTTTACTATTAATACTACTACTAGTACTACTAATACTACTACTACTACTACTACTACTACTACTACTACTACTACTACTACTACTACTACTACTATTCATAATAATACTAATAATAATAATAATGATAATAATAATATTTCATAATAATAATAATAATATCAATAATCTTTCATTTGTAACACAGATCAAATGTTACTTCATGAAGCCAGCATTTGAATCGCGGAGTGTCAGAAAGATGAAGTTAACGAAACGTTTGATGATCTGGCCTCTCGTTTTTGGCATTTTAGTCTACCTCTACATATTGGCAACCAGTGAAAAAGATTACATGCTAACCTACATATCTCGACTGCGCTACAACAGTGTTAACGTGGAAAAACTCCTACAAGATGGCCCCATAGTTTATGAGAAAAATTTCCTTACATCGAATGGGAATTCGAAGTTGTTAACGAAGTACCTTAATGCATTGCCAGCAAGTGTCTATCAGCAAACTGGAGTCAGATGCGAGAGATTGTTTTCTGGCATTCATTCCACGAACGAAACGTTGCTAGCACTGACCTACATGGACAACAACATCAAGCCGGTCACTACGATCGAGGATTTTGATTGGATGGCTGATAATTGTACGAATTTTAAAGAGAAGCGTGCTTACATGCCACTGCCAGAGTCTGAGCAGGAGGCCTCCTTCCCTATCGCATACAGCATCCTAGCCTACCAAGATTTAGAACAGTTGGAGAAACTTCTAAGAGCTATTTACGCACCTCAAAATTTTTACTGCATACACGTCGATGCGAAAATTTCAGAGAAAATTTTGAAAGTTATCCAGAAGATAGTTTCCTGCTTCACTAACGTATTTTTTCCTGACGAATTAGTGACCGTGTGGTGGGGTCATATCAGCATAATGCATGCAGAGATGCTGTGCCTAGAAAAGTTGTTGCAGCACAAATGGAAGTATTTTATAAATTTGAGTGGCCAGATGTTCCCACTGAAGAGTAACGCGGAGATTGTCAGTGTCCTTAAGATGTTCAACGGAGCCAACGATATTGAAGGCAGCTCCAAAAAGTTATTAATTTTTATATTCTTCTATTTTCACCATTTTTTTAATAACGTTTGTATCATTATCTTAAGTCAACTTTTGAGATATTCATTCAAATTATAATAGCCTAATAAGCCCATTGGTGATTTGCGATTTGTTGCATTATATTTTAAATTTCTGATCACATCAAATATTGTCATATGTCCGTATTTACAACATTATAAATTTGAAAATATTATAAATATCATAATTTTGTCCTCCACACAAACAACTACAATTACAACAACGACAGAGATTTTCACAAATGGTTCCGACAGGCACTGAAATGGAAACATTCAAAACTGATTAATTCCAACGTCTTCATGCCGATGTTTAAATCAACCCCGCCACACAACGTGACCCTTTACACCGGCACCAATCAAGTAGATACGCTTTTCCGAATGATGTTTTAGTCATAAATAAGATATTATTTATTTTTTATTATTTATCTGTAATATTTTATCAATATTAACAAATATTGAATCGCATGTACTCCAATGAAACCAACTTATACATTAATAAATGTATGTTCTACTTAGTATGACGTAGTGCCCTACTTGTGTTAACTTGTATTAATTTGTACTGATAGATATTATCATTAAGTTGAAATGATAGGAAGATCGAGTTATTTTAAAATCAAACAATTCACTTTCAAATTGAAATGAAAATAACAATGGATCAAAAAGATTTTCAACATCCAAAACATCGTTTCGTGTATTTTATTTTTTCTACAGAAATCATCATTCCACAATTTCTTCCTCAGGTCATCATATCCCGAAAGTTTGCCGTGTACTTCTTATATTCCAAAATATCCCTAGACCTCATAGAATGGTTCTCAGACACACTCGTACCAGATGAATATATCTGGCCAACACTGAACCACAATCCTCACCTCCAAGTTCCTGGCGGCTACAAAGGTTTCCTTTCTTATTTTATTTTGCAGTTCTTCGGGGTTTTTGCAATTTCGCCTCTTAAGATTGTTTATATTAGGCGCTATACAAATTCGAGATTCTTTCATGTTATCAGACACTTTTAAGCATTATTTGGAAATTCATAGAAGAAAATCTTCACTACAAGTGTGTGATGCGTAGGCTCAACCGTGCTTATGCGTATGTCGGTGCGTGTCAGCCAATGTTTATTTTGATGTTCTATCAAGAGTTATTAACTTTTGTTTTGTCGACAGATTTATGTTTTTGATTTGAAATATATTAAAAAATTATCTGGTAATACTTTAGAGCTCTCTAAGTTTATGATTGAAATTTCCTTATAAGTCGCAAATTGCACAACAGTGAAGAATAACTTATGAATTCGACACAACACAGGCAACCCGGACACGAAGCCCTTCATATCCCGATTGACACTCTGGAAACCAATACTCCCAATCAGTCCCAGGCTGGCCGACTGGGACTGCAAGGGAATGTTCATCCGAAACATCTGCATCTTCGGGGTGGGTGACCTAACCTGGATTGTGAAGCACCCCCAGCTCTTCGTTAACAAGTTCCACAGCGATTATCAGTGGCTATCGCTAGAGTGCATGGAAGAACTTGTCTTCAACAAAACTAAAAACTATTTGCTTCAATACGGTAAAAAAAAATCACAAAATTCAGATAAAAATTCAGTCGGAGCGTACGATGATTTTAATTTAGGTAAACTTAGTGATCTAACTTTTTATGAAAATTTACCATTCATCCTCGATCCGTCGCTTGTTAATACCAATGAAGAATTAGATTTCAACAAATTGTTCAAATGATTGCATGTATGTAACGTAAAAAATAAGCATTATTTCAACCATACATGTATGAACACCAACCACAAATTTGTGTCACAGAGTCAAGTTCCATAATTATAAGTGTTACTTGAAGGCGTATTTTAAACGTGCATATGATATGTAGTGCTCAAGTCCATCTATTTGTTATATTTTATGAAAGTTGGTAAGTGTTTGTGTGCGTATTTCTCTCTCTCTTTTTATTTGTGTGAGAGAGCGAGAGATATTGTGTTGCTATTTGGCATTTGAATGCCCGCGCTAAAGAGCCTGCGTGAATAATTTTTAATATCAAATAATAAACGAAAGTATTGATAATTTATCTTCTGATCCATCCTTTCAAACTTTTAAATATACAATTCTGTCGTTTTCTGTCGTGCGTCAACATCGTTTGTAACTTCTAACAGTTTTCAATAAAAAAAAATAATATGAAATAAAGATGGTTCTGAAGTGCCATTCTTAAAAACAGTTAGATCCATTTAGATAGCGCTAAACTATCTGCAAGTTAGGTTCATTTATGTAGCACTAAACTATCCACAAGCTGGATTCATTTATATAGCGATAAACACTCAGAAGTTGAGTTTATATTATATATGTGGTGCTAAACTCTTCATAAGTTAAGGTCATTTAAACAGCTGAATTTTTCACAAACGAAAAATATTTGCCGGTGGTTGTTGCAGCTGCTACAGCTGCTGCTACCTGCTGATGTTGAGGATGTTTAGTTTTCTACTTAGGTCGGAACATCGAGACAGTTCGGCGTTCAATTCATCGATTTGTAAATCCTAGAAATTAAAAATAGCCATAAAGCGTGAAAAATTAAATTAAAACATGTTTTATTATTCAAATTTATAGTCATTGTTATTATTTTTTTACTTGGATAAAATTGAGAAAACACTTTCGGAGCCATCAAAAATATAACACGATAACGGATCAATTAGATAAAAGTTATTTTAATTAATTAATTAAAAATTTGAATATGACATTGAATTAAAATAAAATTAGATAATATAAAAATTAATAATAAAAAAAGAAAAATATATAAAATGACTTTATCTCTAATTTGGTGGATGAGGTCTTGTTCTTTAGACTCACACGTTTGCAACTCTTTTGATTGCTTCTTGGAGAAAGCTGCCAACTGATCAAACTGTGGATGTTTGTGTGTGTTGTGTGAGTATGCATGTGTATATGTGTGTATGTCTGTCTATGTACGTGCGTGAGTGTGTGTTGGCGTTTGCGTGAGTTTGTATTTATGTATGTTGTGTGTGACTGTGTGTGAGTGTGTGTGTGTGTGTGTGTGTGTGTTCATGCATGTATACATGTGTGTGGTTATGTGCATCTAGATACACGTTCGAGTAATTATTTAGATACTTAATTAGTTTTATTGTTTACTTAATAAGGTTAAAATGTTTATACAGCCGTATCAACTTGTACATACAGACTCCGTTCCCTGACTTGATAATAATTTAAACAGATCCTCACTAATTATCATCATCATTATCAACATCAACATCATCATATGAACACCACCAATATCATCACCATTATCAACACCATCATCATCATATCAACATCATCATATCAACATCATCATATCAACACCACCAACATCATCATCATTATCAACATCATCACCACCATCATCATGACCGTCATCATCATCAACATAATCATCGTCGTCACCTCTCTCCTCAAAAGACGGAAGACACTTTCCACGTGTTGCAGTTCCCTGCGCTCCTTCAATAAGCTGTCAATCTCCTCACCGCAGCCATTCAACCTCTCCAATAACGCTTGTATCTGCTTGTCCTGATGATGATGATGATACGATGGCGATGATGATGATGACGTAGTGATGGTGGTGGTGCTGCTGATGATGATGTGATGATGGTAATGATGTTGTAATAATGATGGTTGTGGCTCTCAATCGTCAAACGTTAACAGTTATAGAAGACACAACTCCTACGTTAACATGCGAGTTGATGAATGTTTAACAGACTGATTGTCAGTGATAGATAAACGAAAAATTTATTCCATTCATCTATTCATCTTTCTATCCATCCATCTATTCATCTTTTCAATCATCCGTCCGTTCATTTATCCGTCCATCCATCTATCCATTCTTTCTAACCTTTTCCTGAATTGTCTTCATCATTTGTTGAACTCTGACCTCGAGTTGTTGTTTGTCGTTGAGGTCATTTTGCATCTCGGCTGCCTGCCTCCGCATCTTGTCCACAGCCTCCTCCAGGATGTTTCGCTCCTTCGTGCAGACACTCAGCTGCATTTTCGCGCTGTTCAGCTCTCTGGTCAGTTCTTTGAATTGGTCAGTCAGCTGTTTTGGTTGTGGTGGTGATGAAGATGATGGGGTGATGACTTACTGGCTTGTGATGATGAATATGGTGACGTTGGAGATGATGAGATGGTGATGTAAATGTGATGACGTCACAGAAGGTGGTCATAAATGATGACGACTGTTTGTTCTTTCGTTTTAACTTCTTGAATTATAAAATATTGTTAAACAGAGGAGTACATTCTTAGTTGCTTCCAAACCAAAAACGCCAAAAATAAATAACGTCGTTTGAGAGCAATGATAATTTGAAGTGGAGAAGATGCTAGAGGGAATGATGAGAATTGGGATGATGATGATAAGGATACCTTTTTCTCCGCTTCCTCTTTCTCTTTTAAACCCGCCTGCAGATTTTTGCACTGACCTAAAAGTTCTTTATTCTGCTGGCCTGTAACCTTCAAAGTCTCATTTAATTGGGTCAGTTTGATTTTGAGGTCATCATGGTTTCTAATTAGGTCATGATGTTCGGTTTGTAGGTCGGTCATTTGTTCTGCCAGGGACTTCAGTTGTTTTTGTTTTTCCACAATGGCGGAGTTCTTGTTTTTTAAATCACTCGCCAGGGTCTTCCGCACGCTGTCATGCTCAATGGCTTGTAGCGATTTCTCCTGTGCAGTGATTGCTAGGCGTTACTTCATAATAATAACAATAATAACAACAACAACAATAATAATAATGATAATGATAAAAATAATAATTAGGATAAAAATAGCAATAATGATAAATCGCATTAGTCATCACCGTCTTCGTCATTACATCGTCATCACTCACTTCAGCAGCTCTCTGATACTTATCTTCGAGGACCTTCTCATTACTCATGAGGGTTTGAACCTCCTCTCTCTTCCTCATCAACTCCCTCATCAACCTTTCAACATTTTTGTACTTGACAGCTGTCGTCACATCCTCATCCATCTTACTGGGAGGGTCGTCGCTTGATTTCTAGTTCATTTCATTGTATTCTTCAAATACATACACGTACATAAACGTTCACAGAAATACACACACACACGTACGCACGCACGCACACACACACATCGTAAATGCAGCTCATTGTATAAGGTTACAAACATACAAATAAATAAATAAAATTATACTTGATTCACACATGAAACACATAAACAGATGCAACCAAATGTGTAATCACATACATGCAAACATTCACATACACGCAATCACATACGTGCATGCAAGCAACTTATACAAATAAAGGATAGACCTGCATTAGCTCCAGAACTTTCTTATGCATGTCGTTGACATCTTCGGTCAGCAGTTTAATTTCTTCGTCCTTACTTTCTATGATCTTCTTGAGATGGGATATCTGGCTGGTGACCAGGTTATCTTCGGCGTCCTTTGCTGTCTTGTCTCTCATGATTGTCAGGGCCACCATTTTTTGACGCTGTTCGTTTGACGAGCTGATGAATTCTTTCTGAAGTTCGATCTGTTCTTGTTTGTTTGTTGATGTAATTTGCTGTTGTTTGTTCTTTGAATCATTTGTTGTTGTTTGTTTGTTTGTTGATGTCATTTGTTGTTGTTTGTTTGTTGATGTCATTTGTTGTTGTTTGTTTGTTGATGATATTTTTTGTTTGATAATGGTTTGTTTCCTGTTGTTTAATTTCTTTATTTATTTTGCATCATTATCAATACAACATTGAAAACCAGCCTGCTGCAACTTCTGCTTCATCTCATGGACTTCCGCCTCCGAAGTCTTCATCCTCTCCTCCCATTCCGAGTTGCTCTTCTCCAGAAATTCCATCTTGGCATCCTTCAGCTGCTGTTTCCTTGTCAAGTCACTGTTCACGTCACGTGATGTTTTCAGGTCGACCTTGCAAGCGTCAAGTTCACGTCGAAGATCCGTTTCCGTTTTGATGCAGTTCTCGTGTTCCTGTGGAAAGATAGAAAGAAGAGATAGAAGCGAGTAAAAAAAAAAGTGAAAGAAAATAGAGAGCAAAAAATGTTTGTGGTTTAGAGAGGTGGAATTGCAACGAAACTATTTTTTAATTATTTAAATGCTAAAATATAACGACAGGCATTGCAATTATGACAACGACTTTGGCTATCATGAATTTATTTTCACCTCAACCACCACCACCAACATCAACATCATCGTCATCAGCGTGAGTAACTGACCTGGACAAGAGTTGCATACTTATGTTGAAGGTTGTTGAGGTCGTTGAGTAGTATCTTCACTTCATCCTCCCTGCTCATCATGTTCTTTCTCATTGACTGCAACTCAGGGAGGGTCTCGTTCTAAAAATTAAATTTATAAAAATATAAAAACTGTCTTTAGTCATACAGCCAAGCCGTCTTTTAATCTTTTAATCAATATAATTAGTTACACTATATTATTAAAAATGTTGACCACTTAACTGACCAGCCAACTGACCAAACAATCAATCAATCAACAAACCTCTTTTTCAATCAACTTTCTAACTTCCTCTTCCTTTATCTTCAACTTCTCTCCCGTCCTTTCCAACTCTGACGTCTTAATTTCCAAGTCATTCCTTTCGTTATTTAATTCTTTTGTCAGTTCGTTCACTCTATCCTCTAAAGTTAACTTTTCTTTTTCTGATTTCTTTAATTGAATTAAATTTATTTTGTAAAAATCATTAAAATTTACCAGATTATTTGACTAACCAGTCGACCGACTGACCAACCAGCCAACCAACCAGCCAGCCAACCAGCACACATATACGACAACCTCACCTCGATATATTCAGTGTAGTTTTTCTGAATCTTATTCATATCAGTCCATAGAGTTTTTACCTCGTCGTCCTTATCTGCGATATTTTTCTTCAGAGAAGCTACCTCCATCAACTTGTTCATTATGATGGCCGCGTTTTCATCCTAATTATTAATCAATTATAATCAATTAAATGAAATCGATTAATGCTTCTACTACAATCAATCAATTAATGAGTCAGTCAATCAGCCGACCGGCCACTCAATAAATCACCAATCATTTTTTTACAAATTAATCTCTAAATTAATTTTTTTGTTAAACGAGTTTTTTTTTCATTTTCAAACATTGAAAAAACACGCTAAAACAAAAAATATAATAAAGATCGTGGGATCGCTACATCTTAAAATTACCCCAGTTTAGTTTAACAGACTATGAACTCAACAACTGCCAAACAAATTATTCACAAACACATGAATACAATGCAAATGAATTTTCTTATATTGGAAAAATTCAAAGATATCAAAAAGACATATAAAATAAGCGGTCACTGAGACATAGATTCATTAACCATTGCGTCATTTTGCAGCTGTTAACCTGGAGAGTGACTCTGGTCTGTTCACTTCTGGCAAGCTCCATTTCGGTACCTTTCAACTTTTCCATCAACGTCGTCTTCTCAAGATTTGTATCTTCAAGATCTGCTGTCTTTGTTAGAAGGAGGTTCTTCAGGGCACTTAGCTCGTTCTCTAGCGTTGATTTGTCTAGCTTGCTGGCCTGTGCAATGGAGGAATGTCAATCAGTAACCGATTAACAATGCAATTGTCATCTTTAATAGAGATCAAACATCATATTTTATTCCACTGCAAAATTTTTAAATGAAACTAGTAATTTAAGAAAATGACCTCGAAGAGCATGAAAAATTTCTGGCTTTCCATCTTTTCTTTTCTTTGCTGGTCCTGTATGACGTCATCCTTCTCTATGGCTTCGTTAGTAATCTTCTTGAGGACTGCATGTTTGTTGTTTAGTTCCTGTTTCAATTCCTCCATCTCTTCGTTCAGCGCCTGGTCCATGTTGGTGTTGTTTTATAAACGAACGAACAAACGAACGAACGAACAAACGAACGAACAAATGAATGATTGAAAAACAAAAGAACAAACGTAAATAAATAAGTGAAAACTAAAATACAACCATCAGTTCTTTCTCTTTCATCATCAACGATCTCTTCAACATCTCCACGTCGTCACCAGCATCATCAGTTTGTGCCGCCTTGTTCCTCCTCATCATCCCCAGCGTCTCATCCATCACGTCAGCATCCTTTGCTCTTCCATACGCTGGCACCTCTTTACTTTGCAAAGATTTCATTACACTTTCATCATCGTCCATCGCCGGAGTGTTTTTACTTCGAGTGTTCTTTATTTCTCTGACGAAATAAGAACTTATTTGAGGAATTTATTGTTCAACAACGTATTATTTCATTAGCTGGCAAAAAAATGCGTAATAACTGATCAAAAATATAACAAATCATGTAGCAGTTGTTTCCCAGGTACTAGAAACACAAACATAACAACACACAAATGGAGTGAAATGAAATATAGGCGTCGCGTGCTAAGGTACAAACAAATACAATCACACACCTAACTTCAACAACGTCAGTCTGGCAATAAGAACTCTGAAGATTTTTCATTTTTTCTTCATCTTAAAATAAAATCGCGGGTTTGTACTTAATACAGCTAATGCCAATAAAGTATTATTTTTATAGTCATCATCACAGCCTTTCAATATCATGGCCCCACACCATCATCATTATAGTCATCGTCTTCGTCAGCATCACCTGGCTTTCTATTCACCAGACCACCATGACTCAGTGGTGCTTCTCTCGCCTGGTTTCTTTCCTTCAATTCCTCAATGGTTCTATGAAGCTCCTTCATTTCTGAATTCAATCTTTTCTCGTTCTCAGTTTCAAGTCCATCAGTGATCTATGTGTTACAAATAATTTCCAACAATGATGTGCATTCAAATGTCTGAAATATAATTTCAATTAAAAAATGTTTAAATGCTCTTCCAATTAGAATAAAAACTTCTACCGTTGACTTCTCCAGACCTGGTAACTTGGCAAGCAAGGTCAAGGAGAGCTCAAGTTCATGGACCTTACTTTGAAGGTTGTCATTTTCTTCTAGGAGCCTCGTCTCCTCGTCTGATATCTGATTCAACTTCATTTTCAAATTCTCTTCAGAGAGTTCAACAGCTCTCAACTTAACCTGAAAAAAAATGTTTAAAGTGACCGTTAATTCGCGCTTGAGTTCAACAAATTTACCAAGGCTCTCTAAAACAAAAATTTTCTCTCAATTGTGGAATAATTATTAATTTAATATATTAAAAATGATTTCAAAAAACTTGTCCGCCATATAGGTACCTTGAGTTCGTGAATTGTTTTCTTATCTTCTCGCAGCAGATCGTACAATTCCTTCCTATCATCTTCTAACTCGTTCAGCTGGGAGACAGCAAGTAGAAACTTATTAATTAAATCTAATTACTGTATTATTGAGAGTTTAGTACTGTTTATTTTAAGTAATTTGAAGTATTTGTTGAGATGAAATAACAAATCATTCATGCAGACAACCTGTTGTTTCAGATACGATTCAATTTTTTCCAAATTCTGTATTTTAAGTTGCAACTGCGGGTCTGGCATTTCAATCATTAGTCAAGGCCTTTCTCTAACTTGATTTCAGTTTAAAACTAACATTAACAGTTCTATAACATAGCGTTGATTGACGAAAACAATGTGGTATGTTGATCTTCGGCAAATGATTATCACACATTCCAAAACGTTTCACATATCAACCTAGACCGCACTAGACGAAAAACTAAATCACATCATGTAAAATCCATTCTTGAGATTGAAACTATGCGTAAAATTTAAATATAAATAAAAACTACAAAAGTTAGCAAACTGTAAAACAAGCGAAACAACAGCGCACAATATTAATCCTACTTATGACCACCACACAGCAGTGCTACGTATACGCAACGCAAAACTTTCATCCTTATTTATGCAGCTTATACCAGATGAAATAAAGTAAATATGATATACATATATTACGTATGCTGAGTATGGACACGTACAAACGCTTTGTTACAGTACAGATAAGAAAGAAACGTGAACATCGGATCGATAATTCAACATTGTAAGCAGATGGTTAGATAATCAAACCTGAGCCAGATGTATAGCTCCTTGTATAGACGCGTTCATCATCTTACAATCTATAAATACTTATATATATATATATACATATATATATATGAAAATATACATATTCATCAGTGCTTCTTAGCATGCTTGCACAAATATGTGACTGTGTGTATCACCATAAACTGAAAACTTAACGGAGTACGTAGCTTTTATCACACGAACGCGAGTGTACATTCACAAACACAATTTCACGAGAGTGTACAGAAGTGTACATGTGGTCGCGATTTGTATATAATACGGATGTAAAGCACACTTACGTGAGCGAGCGCATCCTGTCTGCTCGCTCGTAGAAAGTTGTCACTGAGAGGTCCCAGAAATAAATTTGTTAAGTGATCAAAATAAAAGTTTTAGAAATTTTCATTGATAAAAAATAATTAACTAGTTAAACTCATTAATTATATGAAAAACAAAATCAAGAGAAAAACCAAATAAATAAAAGAGGCAATAAATTTCAAAAATTAAATGAAAAATAAAATATTTCTGTAAACATCACATGTAAAAAAAAGAGAACATTTAAAGAATGAAAAATAAGACGTCATCATAAATAAAGACGGAGATGACGCAAAACAAATCCTCATATAAATTAAAAATAGATCCAACAAACGATTCATCACTCTTCAGTAAAAAATAAAAAAGTTAAAAAGTTATATCCCTCTTCAAAAAATCAAATTCATCATCACAACAGATCAATTTCATCGTCATCATCACGATCACCAGCCGATTAAAATACCACGAAAAATACGTTGCAATTCATCAGACATCGTTCGGATATCACCAATGTTCACAAAAGACACCATTTTGAAACCACCAAACAACTTACTACAATTGCCTTCTACCATCGCTGCACATCAACCCACAAAAGAGTTTCCTCAATCAATCCAATCCAAATACTCCAATCGCAATCCTTCACAATTCCAACCTTTCCAACTTAACCCTCACAATTCATCATGGGGCGACTTCAGCCCCTCCCCATACTCAGTGACGGCACTACCTAACCACCTCTCCATACTGTCCATGACCTCATCAAAGGTCAGCACGCCATCTTCGTTTCTGTCCGTCTCTTGTATCAGATGTTCCGCCTCGTCACCGGCGATCGTCTTCTTCTCTGGCATCAGCCAGTGCCTTATTTCGTGTCTGTTTAGCCTGGGTTGTGAATTAATTAACGGTCGAATAAGTTAGCGTTGCCCGATATATTTGAATATGTTAATTAGTTAGTCTCTATAATTCGTTCCAACATCATTGCTGATTAGACTATTTTCACTAAGCTTTGTAGAAACACGAAATTTTTATTAAGCGGTAATATAACTAAATCAAACTGAAAAAAATGATAACAAATTAAGATAATCAATAAAAATTGTCATTTGAGGCGTGAACTATAAAATAAAAATAGCGCTAAACACAGCAACTGAAAATTAATTTGGCCAAAAATTTAAATAAACTTACCAAACAACACACACACACTTAGTAAATTATTGTTAGAGCACATTATTTATCTATTTATAGTATTTATCTATTTATTTACTAACTGATATTGTATATTCATTTATTTATTTTCATACACTGCATACTTTTTGTCAGAATTCTCATCGTAAAAAAGAAAATTTTCATAATCCACGACTCTTTGCACTTCATCTGGGGTGGCTAGATGAGGCAAGTTATTTATTTATTTATTTATTATTATTTACAATTATAATTCATATAAATATTATAATTAGGCAGAATGTGCAACAAAATAACCTTAATGTGAAATAAAAATAAAATGAAGTTAATTCTTAGATTTAGAAACAATTCGAAAAAGTTGGACCACATAAGTTAATCATTGATTTATTTACATTTTTATTAATTTTTTAAAGTTTTTATCCCATCATTTTTATATTTTATTTTTATATTTTCAATAAATAACAATTAAAATTTAAAAAAAAAAAGAATTTTCAATAAAACCAACAATGTCCAAGGTACTCGTCAAACGTCACGTAGCCATCTCCATCTTTATCAATGTTCCTCATGACCAGGTTAACTTCATATTCGTGCATGTGGGCATAGTTGGCGGGGTAGAGGAAAGCACCATACTCAGTTTCGTTCAGTTTGTTATCTTTGTCCTCATCTGCAACTTTGAACCGACCTTCATCGTCTTCTACCAGCTAAAATAGAAAATTAATGAAAGATTAGTGGAAAATTAGAGGTTTTAAAAGAATGTGGACTTTTTATATTTATTTTTTCAATAGTAACCAAAAATTTAATGCTAAATTTAGTTTTTTTTTTATTAAAAATAACATTAATAATTCAAAAAAATGCAATATAAATAATAGTATTTAAAAAAATTAAAAAAAAAGATAATTAAAAAACACCATTTCCACCTTCATAAAATTTGCCATCTCCTGAGACTTGTCACTCTTGAATGACTCCAACTCTTGCAATGTATAACCATAAACCTTGGAGAGGTACTCATCCCACTCAACAAATCCATCTTTGTTCGTGTCTAAATCCTCTTTTTTGACTCTTGCATCATCTGCATCCTGCCTCCTTGCGATGAAAATTAAAAATAAATGTAAAAACTGTATTAAATTTTTCTAGAACAATTTAAAAATAATAGTTAAGTTGTTTTTTTAAAATTCATTGAAAAATTCATAAATTTCAGGACATAATATGTAGTAATCTTAACAACAAAAAGGAAATTTTAAATCACATCAGTAGCCTTTGGCGGTAAATAAAAAAAAATCATTAAAAATGACAAAATTTGGTTGTCACCCTAATTCCAATTCTCTAAAAATTACAAACTTGAAATAATTGAGAATGTATTGAGAAATTTCATCTTTATCAATTAAGTTGTCTTTGTTGAGGTCAATAAATTTCAAGTGGCTCAGTAGTTTATTTTTTTTCTCTGCCAATGAGATTCTTTTTAAGTCATCTTTCAAGTTCATTGAATCTTTAAAATATTTTTTCAAAATATATATATATAAATATCAAAAATAATAGCAATAAATAAAATTACAGACAATTTGTTTAGAATAGAAATTTAGTAGAAAAGTATTAATTTTTAGAGTTAGTAAGTTTAGTTTTTCCTTTATATTTTGAATTTTAAAATTGAAAATTTTAAAGTTATGACTTTTATATGTGAGAAATGAAATGAGCACAAACAAAAAATTTAGTTTTGTGACAAGACAGTTAGATGTTCAGTTAGACAGACATTCTACCGATTTTTAATTCAATTAAAATTAAAAAAATAAAAGAAACTTACCTAAGAGAACATTTGCATCATATTTGGGATTGTGGACCCCATTTATAAAATGCTTGTTGGCATCTTCTTCGTTGGGATTGTATTCTTTGTCCAATTTCACCAAACTTATTTGCAGAAAACTCGCAAACAACGTGAAATAGACTTGGAACTTCGTTGAGGAGCCCACCATCTTTAACAAATTTGCGTTGAAGGAATGGTTTTGAAATATTTACAATCGAATTAACTTTTACTTTCCAAACACAAGCTTCTATTTTTTCAATGTTTTGAAAGCGTTAATACAAGTAAATTAACTTATGAACACTAATTTTGAAAAATTATTTGCCCTATTTATTAAAAAATGGCATTAAAATTGTTGAACAGAATTTCATTAAGACAAGCTAGATCAGCCATTTTAGCCGCTAATTTTTGTACAGAAACAACTCTAAATAAAACAAAAAGCAATATGAATACATTGAGATTGAATTTTAACGATCCGGATGAAAATGCCCTTGGGTCGGATCCTGATGATTTTGCGAAGGAAGAACTTTCAAATGAATCGAAAAACTCCCAACTTGTGAAGGCAGCAACTATTGAAAACTGGAAACTTAAGAAAATAAATATATTGGAAGAACTAAAAAATAAAGACTCCATTCTCTTCAAACCTTCCATTCCCACAAAATCAACATCACTGGCCACCTACGTCAATCATTCACTAACTCTACAGAACCTAATTAGATTGGGGGTTGATCTCACAAAAGTTGAATATAACTTAGATATAGCTGAGTATCTTGTAAAGTCAGATTTCAAAAAAGACATTCAACCGTACATCCTTTTCCTACACGACCACAAAGTCCCAGCCACCGAGTTAGCTGGAATATTCACAAAGAATCCCAAAATATTCATAGAACCATTAGAGAATTTACAATTGAGAATTGATTATTTGAAATCCAAAATGTTTCCAGATGAATCCATAGTAAGAATCATAACAAAGGTTCCATCTGTACTAACCACTTCCACCTTGGTAACTGACAAACAACTTGGATTTTTGCAAGAAAAATTTAAACTGACTGGTTAGATAAGATTTTAAATATGAATTATTCACCGAAATTTAATAAAGTTATAAACAATATACTCACATAACTCTTTGTTTTAGGATTATTGCTAAAGTTGACATTATGTTTTTAAGGTGATGAAGTGAGGATTGTTGCAAATAAATACCCCAAGCTGCTTGTTTGGAAATCTAATTTGATTAGTGTAGGTTCATTTAGCTAAATTATTGTTAACACGATATAACTTCCTCTGTTTATTACATTAAATGTTTGTTTCATACAGACTTATTGTCTGTTCAGTCATTTGTTTATTTGTCCACTCATTCATTCATTCATTCATTCATTCATTCATTCATTCATTCATTCATTCATTCATTCATTCATTTATTCATTTTTTTATTCATTCCATCATCAACATTGAGACTTGGTATTACTTAATTCATTACGAATTTGTCATCTTAGCCACATTAAATTACGATGTTGCAACAAATCACAAAAATGTAAATGTAGGAGAACAAATTACATTTGGTGGGTGTCATGGGTTTCACAGACGCAGAAGTTAAGAAGATGCTGTTAACTTATCCTAAGTTGCTCACTGCTGGTATTTTTTCTTATTTTGTATCTTTGTTTTATGATGATACCAATTTCGTTTTACCATTATTCATCTTAATCTAGCATTCTTTTTAACGTTGATTAAGAAGTGTTTTCAACGTTTCAATTCATTTCTACAAAACAATTTATTAACTAATTCATGTTAAATTTTTGTAACTTCACGTATTTGTGATTAATTCTTAGTAGCAGTACTGCGCCAGACCCGCGCTGCGTGATGCTGCTTCGGTTGATACCATCATATTCAATGAAAAATATACATTGTATAGCACATTCTCACAGGCAAAATTGCCCTGGCCCAAAGGTTTGACTACCTACACAACTCAATTGGTCTCAGTCACGAGGATATCTTACAGTGGCCTCAGGTTCTCAAGACCAGGCTGATCATAATCCGACAGAGGCATGGATTTTTAAAGTTGTTGAAGAGGGATCAGTTTGATAAAAAAGTTGAAAATTTTGTGTCTCTGAAGTCTCTTGTGGCTCTGAGCGATGAAGAGTTCTGTAAACTTGTTGCTAAAGTTCCAGCTCTACATTATAATGATTATTTAAAGTCGCTATAGTTTTTGGGATTTATTTATTCTCTCTCTCTCTCTCTTTCTCTCTCTTTCTTTCTCTCTTTTTTACTTTGATATTTTTTACTGTTTAAATTTTCTTTTTTATTAATTATATTCAATAATTTTTAAAAGCTGTACTTGTGTTGGTTGTTCAAATTATTTATTATTTACAGAACGCTATTGTTTATTCTGTAGTTGCAAAATTTACGCGCACACGCCCACACAGAGACACACGTATACACACATACGTTTACACACACATACGTATACTACACAAAAACACACACTTTTGTCGGTCGCATTTTCAGTTCGAAGTAAATTCTTCCTCATCAAACTTTTATACATTCTTACGAATTTTCAACAATACCATCATCATTATTAAATATCATAAACTGTCACATTCAGAAAAAAGATTAAGTATAATATTATTTTATTTTTGAATATTATTTTTTTTAATGTAAAAGTTTTCAAATTTTCCATTGAGTCACGAGGTAATTTCCATTAAACAAATGAACAGCGTACAATAGTAGCAGAAATTGAACTTCTGCTAAAAAATACAAATCCGAAAATGATATCTTTTTCCTTAGTGCCATAGCCATAGAAGTACTACCGAGTTTTCCTATTTGAGCTAGTAGTATATGATATTTTATAATTCTCTCTCCACAATGTGCTTGGTGGGATTCCGACAAAATTAACATTAAATGGCACCGCTAACCTGATTTTATATCGCACACAGCCATAAAATACAACAGCAATTACTGTTTTAATTGCAGTTGCAGACCAAATGAAGCAAGCGATAAATTTGAAGAAACTATCAAAAATGAGTTGAAACAATATTAACATCTGTGATAGTTCGTGTCGACTGTCTGCCTGCTAGGTCGTTTGTTTGTTGACACGTCTAACTAAATCAAATTCGTTCGCAAGTTCGAGAACAATTGGTATTCGTTCATTATTATTATTAATTTAAGAACATTAAGAATAGAATGCCGCGGTGAACATGCACATCACAGTGTTCATCCGTGTTTTTTTAAAATAATCGCAGCGTGAACATGTTCACGTTTGAATGTTCATGCCTCAACAGAGTGAACGTTTCAAAATAAAACTCTTAATTTGCTTTCTTTGAGTTTGAAACGGACGCCGCCATAACACTTAGTGCATCTAGGTATTGTTAGACTTTAAGAGCCAAGTTTCTTATTTTTTTATAATGTGGAAACAAATGTTATTAATTAATAATTACATTGAATTAATGATGAATCGAACTATTATATTAAAAAAAATAGCTAAAATATATAGTTAGTAACAGCACATTCATTCTTTCAAAAACACTGTATTTAAAACGTACGTAGGTACTGCACGCACCACACATACCACACACACACACATGAAGGAATCAGTGTAGAGAAATAAAATTTTCATAAAACAAATTGATTACTGAAAACAATGATCCAACAATTCTTCTCCCCCCCCCCCCCTCTCTCTCTCTATTTCTCTCTCTCTCTTTCTCTCTCCTCTCTCTCACGCACGCACGCACACTGATTCACAGATACAATGAACAAGAATGACATCAATTCAACGTGGTCACGATCCCAGATTGATTTATATTCAATTAAGATTCAGAAAATCACGTAAATTTTAACGAAACCCCCTATATTATATATACATATTATGTCAATAGAGTGAATATCATAATAATAGTAATAATAACTATAGATGGGTGTTTCTCCATAAATACACACATTGCACATACGTAATAAGTTACATATACATTATGTATATGTAACTTAATATATTATATATATATATTACATAGGTTTATAAATAATACAAATAAATATATATTATATATGTATGTAAGTATGATATATAGGTATTATGTGTGATTATTTATATTTATTTATTTGTTTATTTATTTATTTATATATTATATACCATATATCAAGTCGTGTATTTTTGATATAATCGAATTTGAGATCCTTTTATTTGCAATAACAAGACGTACGTGGTAGCGAAACTTTGAGAAAAAAAACTAACAAAAAAAGTAAACTAAATCCTTATTAATATTTAAAACAATGTACTGGTAAAGAAATACAAAACACTGGAGTAACATATACTAAAAGAAATCTGAATTCTTTCAAACATCATTGATACATCAATAACACATGCAAATATTCTTCGCTAAAACTCTATGAAACTTTATGTTTGTTCAACAGCTGCCTAAACTTATTGTCTATTTGACGTCCTTATATTATTATTAAAAGTATATTTTTTATTTAAGTCAATAATACTGAGACTACTACTACTACAGCTTCTACTGCTGTGGCTAATGTGGCTACTACTAATACTACTATTTATATACTACAATTCATTGATGATAACAACATCAGTAACAGAATCAGCATAACTGGCTGTAGTAGTTGTAGTAACACTATCATTAATAATAGTTGAAATATAAGTTGTTAAGATAGTAACAGCGACATGTAGATGTAGTATTATTAGCAGCAGTAGAACTGTTACTGATACAAATAGTAGTGTATTGTAGTAGTATTAATTACCGCGACATGGCTAGAAGAAATACTAAAAGTAATTAACAGTATTTTACGTAGTAGTGCATTGTTGTATGTTTGCTCTGAATAGGTATGTCTATGTACGTATGTGATATGACATGTTGTGTGATTTATTTGCATTGACGCACACACACACACACACACACACACACACACACACACACACACACACACATTAACACAGACACACACACACACACACACACACTAGCACAGACACACACACGCTAGCACAGACACACACACACGCACACACACGCACACATACTAACACACAGACAGACACACTTACACGCACACATACACAAAAACACGCACAAACAAACACGCCTACATTTACACATATATACACACACTTACAAACACATGACACACGCATGCACACAAACACATACAAACACACAAACATCGATTGATATTTCAATCTATAATCTTACCAGATTATTTTGAATCAAATATTAATGGAAGGATTACATATATAAAAGTACTTGTGCATATATATTCAATTATATAAAGTTAATAATTAAAAAGTATTTTCAGTTTGAACACTATTATTATTGCTATTATTATTATTATTATTGAATATTTCTATTATTATTATTATTAAATATTTTTATTATTATTTTTGTCATGAGTCCTACTCGTTCTAAATTTTTATTTGCGATGTATAAACAACTTTTTTTTAGTTTTAAATCATTTCCGTAATATCATTTTCCTGCAGTTGGTGCTAGAAGTACACACACACACACACACACACACACACACACACACACACACACACACACACACACACACACACACACACTAAAACCAAATCATTGACGAATGACACCAAAAGCCAAGCGTCTGACTAAATTTGATTTTATTTGCTATAACGTCAGTCAACCCCGTCGGCATTCAACTCCACATTTTCCAACACACAGACGCGCAAAAACCGCTGCAGAATGCACGAGATATTATTCATAGCAAAAAAATATTCCCTACTATCGCCTGACCTAATACTGATATTTTTACAAATCCGATTGAAAAACCCGAAGGTGTTACGGTCCATGGGGCCGAGGACCTCGATACAAATCGGTAAAAACTCCATCGAGGTGAGAGCTCCGTCGTACTTTTTGATCTTCTCGTCAGATGCCCTGGTTGCAGCTAAACCGCTTTCTTTGCTAGTAAGCTGCACGTAGCGCTCAGCAAAGGTGCCCGGAACGGTAACGTCCCACGCCAAGCACCTGCCGGCTCTCCAAGGGATCAAGGTACACCCGTCAGGGCGCTTACCGTCGTGCGCCGCAACGCCCGACGGTTCCTTTAAAACCGGAATTGAGGCCTTGGAGAAAAGTCGGCACAAAAAATCGTTTATGGCTGAATGTCGCTGCTGGCGACCTTCGCCCAAACGACAAACAAGACCATGATGGCCAAGTTCATCCGCCTCCGCGCCGCACCTGCATGTATATCGACTCTGAACGGCTAACCCCAGACGGAAGCCAATGGCTGTCCTGACCGTTTCGTCGTCCAATCTGGTACCCACCGACGTATTGGGCAAAGATCTCAGCCAGCCACAACTCGCCTCGCTGGAAACTGCCAACAAGCGAACTGAGGTCGCCGAGTCAGGGCTTGAGGAAAGCAACTCTTTGAATGTGCGTTTATATGCTTCCTCCAAAATGTTGCCCTGGGAAAGGTCTGTTGGTTGGATTGGAGTCGGTGGAGTACAGTGTAGGTTACTAAATTGCCGAAGAAGGGCAGACTGTAGGTCAAGCGTGGCAGATGCGGAAGATTTATAAACAATTGGTGCAGGCTGAACCACGCTTAGTAACCCCAGTCCCCCAAATCGTACCGGCAGCTGAGCCTGAGACCAACCCTTGTCGGTAATATCGACGTTACAAATTGCTGAGAGGGCCACCCGCAAAGCACCCTCAAATTCGCCCAAAATGGCCGCATTAACAAAGTTGGATGTGCGCAAAAAATACATCAATTTCGGCAAACTGAGGGCGCCGCGGATGATTGTCAGCTCGTCGTGGACCGGGAGAAGAGAGACACGTTCGAGGGCAAATCTTAGCTCAAAAAGTTTTTTATTAAAAAACCTGTCCTGATGATCGCCGGCCATCATTGGAGTGCCTAAAAAATTTAATGATGAATGGGGCACTGTGGGGACATTAGCCAGCACGTGTGGCATTTGAAACGTGTCATTTACAAGTAGTTCACACTTGTTTGTGTTTAATTCAAGACCAATGATGGAAGCGCCGACCCTCAGCGACAGGAAGTCGTCCGCTAAGATGTTACCCTCTGCGGCCAAGCTGACATCGTCCAGGTAGCCACAAACAAACGCAGAGGATGACTTCGTCAACAGCGGGTGAAGGGTTAGAGCAAAAAGCATCTGTCCCAAAGGGTCGCCTTGCTGTACCACCCAGGCGTCGTAACCGAGAGAAGAGACTCGGCCATATGCGGAATGACAAAAATTATAAATTTGAGGACAGTGCTGCTTAACTGCCTCTAACATTGAGTCTCTTCTCAGGGTGTTGAAAGCGTTCTTGAAATCAATCTTCAAGAATCCCCACTGTTTTGGAAGTGCTGAAATCAGTTCACGTACGGCGTGGACGGCCGCCTCAGCACCACCTTTCACGCCGACGCCCAATTGGATAGGATAGAGTTTGGCTTTGACCTGTTCCAACACTAGCGCCAGAGCGCACTTACTGGCCAGCCTCCTCCAGAAATTCCCCACATGTATGTATGTATGTTTGTAAGCGTGTATGTGTATACGTGATTTCTTTAACGTAAAATCCAACTTTTATCACAGGTTCAATAGGAGGAGTTTTCAATTTGCGTTCATTAGCTTTCACGCTTGGCTTAATTTCTTCTTAGCATGTGGGTGTTGTTATTATTATTATTGCTATTATTATTATTGCTATTATTATTATAATATTATAATTATTATTGCCGTTGTTATTGTCATAATTGCTGATGTTGTTGTTAATGATGTGGTTGTTCAGGTTAATGATATCGCTTTCTTAATAAATATAGTGAATGATTGAAAGATTGATTGATAGATGGATCTGTTTATCAATTAATTGATTGTTGACTGACTGAATGAATGAATGAGTGATCGATTAAAAGATTTAATAAGCAGTAGTAGTAGTAGTAGTAGCAGCATCAGTAGTAGTAGGTAGTAGTAGTAGAAGGTAGTAGGTAGTAGTAGTAGGTAGTAGTAGTAATAATAGCTGCTAAAGCTACTGCAGCAGCCACAGTTGTGATAATAGTAATAGTATTAGTAGCAGCAGGATTACTAACAGTATTAGCAGCAAAAACAGTAGTATTATCGATAAATGTAACAGTAATAGCAGTAGTAGCAGCATCAGTAGTAGTAGCAGCAGCAGTAGTAATAGTAGTAGTAGTAGTAGTAGTAGTAGTAGTAGTAGTAGTAGTAGTAGTAGTAGTAGTAGTAGCAGTAGTAGCAATAATAAAAATTGTCGTACTGGTGGTAGCTTCAGTAGCATTAGGAAGTAACAGTACCCGCTTCAGTAATAAACTTACTGTATTGTACTTAGTAGTAGTATTTCTATTTATTCATGAGCACTAATTTTACAATCAATAAAAATAATATTCTTACTGTACCTATTCATTCATTTCGATCATTCCCACGTTCTGTGTATATAAAATATCTGTGATTGCTTTGATACATTATAACTTACCGTTACTATGGTTACCGTTATTATTATTTTTATTAATTACATACACACACAAGCACACACACATACACACACACATACACACAAACGTACACACAACAAACAAACACACACACACAAACAAACATACACTACACACACATACACACATAAACAAACAAATACAAGAACACTCAAAAACATTTTTAATAACAAAAATGTATCAGCAAACAGTAAAAAAATGTTACAAACAAATAGCTTAAATTAGAATTCGTTCACAATAAAAAATATATTTGCATAGTTAAGAAAGTTAGACAAATCTTCGGCAAACAAGCTTTCTTATTATCATTTTGAGAGGCAGCGTTGGAGCCTAACTGTGTCAAGGTGGGAAAGATTTAAAAGAATAAACTCGTATCAGAAATTGAAATATTCTAAAGAAATAAATTAGAAATATAATACTTCAGTTAAGACTTCCCGTGGTTAAAATTCGGCGAATGAATGAAACCACGAAATGTTGTTATCTATTGTCATACACACAACAGCGTTTGACAGCAACGTTACTCAATATTCATTGAATGTAACACGACATAAAGGAATTGAAGATAATGCAGCAGACAGTTAAATAAATTCAAAAGAATTTGACAAGTCAGTCACTTCAATCTGAGAAAATTATTCACACGCACATAGTCAACTCAAATTAGCTGATGAGAATTATGATAGTTAAACGAAACAATTCGAATGATATTCATGTGCATGTGATTTTTAGGTATTTTTTACTTGTTTTCAAAGCGTTTATAAATCTTAAACTTTTTTACGTCGGCAATTGAATTTTTGATAAATTTAACGTCGTTTGTATGAATGTTTCAAAAGTGGATAGCTGTTAGAGAAACGAGCAGCTAACAGATTGGGGAATGAACAAATACAGCCAATAAATTAACGAATGTTTTCTTAAGCTTATCAATGGTGCGTAACGTTCAGACAATCACACACACACATTCAAACACACACACACACATTCAAACACACACACGCACACACATTCAAACACACACACACACACACTTGCACTCTCTCACAAAAACATACTTGCAACACCACACATTCACCACATTTGCACACAGTTACATATACACTTCAAAAATCTGTTAACGAAAATACATACTTAGATCGGTCGCAAACGTTGAAATTATAACACACGAATTAATCATTTTGTCATATTTATTCTCAGAATAACATATTTGTGAGGTCGACACACACACACACACACACCACACACACACACACAAGCCTACACACACACACTCACACACACACACACACACACACACACACACAAATAAGCACACATACACACACAT
>NW_008704083.1:9833439-9834925 GCF_000326865.2 Helobdella robusta
CAGCAACCGGGTCATCATCTGCACCAGTAACCGGATCAACAGCTGTCCCAGTAACTGGGTCATCAGCTGCACCAGTAACTGGTTCAACAGCAGGACCAGTAACCGGGTCATCAACTGCACCAGTAACCGGGTCAACAGCTGCATTGGTAACCGAATCAACAGCTGTACCAGCAACCGGATCAACAGCTGCACCACTTACGGGATCAACAGCTGTACCAGACACCGGATCAACAGCTGTACAAGCAACCGGATCAACAGCAGCCTTTTTAACTGGGTCAACAGCTGCACCAGTAACTGGGTCAACAACTGCACCAGTAACCGGATCAACAGCTGCACCAGCAACCGGATCAACAGCTGCACTAATAACTGGGTCAACAGCTGCACCAGTAACTGGGTCAACAGCTGCACCAGTAACCGGATCAACAGCAGTACCAGCAACCGGATCAACAGCTGCACCAGTAACCGGGTCATCATCTGCACCAGCAACCGGATCAACAGCTGTACCAGCAACCGAATCAACAGCTGCACCAGCAACCGGATCAACAGCTGTACCAGTAACCGGATCAACAGCTGTACAAGCAACCGGATCAACAGCAGCCTTTTTAACTGGGTCAACAGCTGCACCAATAACTGGGTCAACAGCTGCACCAGTAACCGGATCAACAGCAGTACCAGTAACCGTGTCAACAGCTGCACCAGTAGCCGGGTCAACAGCAGGAACAGTAACTGGGTCAACAGCTGCCCCAGTAACCGGGTCAACAGCTGCTCCTGTAACCGGGTCAACAGCTGCACCAATAACCGGATCCACAGCTGTACTAGCAACCGGATCAACAGCTGCCCCAGTAACTGGGTCAACAGCAGGTTTAGTAACTGGGTCAACAGCTGCACCAGTAACCGGGTCAACAGTAGGATCAGTAACCGGGTCAACACTTGCACCAATAACAGGATCAACAGCTGTACCAGCAACCGGATCAACAGCAGTACCAGCAACCGGATCAACAGCTGTACCAGTAACTGGGTCAACAGCTGCACCAGTAACCGGATCAACAGCAGTACCAGTAACCGTGTCAACAGCTGCACCAGTAGCCGGGTCAACAGCAGGAACAGTATTTGGGTCAACAGCTTTACCAGCAACCGGATCAACAGCTGCCTCAGTAAATGGGTCAACAGCTGCACCAGTAGCCGGGTCAACAGCAGGAACAGTATTTGGGTCAACAGCTGCACCAGTAACCGGGTCAACAGTAGGATCAGTAACCGGGTCAACACTTGCACCAATAACAGGATCAACAGCTGTACCAGTAACCGGATCAACAGCAGTACCAGCAACCGGATCAACAGCTGCACCAGAAACCGGATCCACTGCTGTATTAGCAACCGGATCAACAGTTGTACCAGTTACCGGGTCATCAACTGCCCCAGTAACCGGGTCAACAGCTGTACTAGTGACCGTGTCATCATCTGCTCCATTAACCGGATCAACAGCTGT
>NW_008704083.1:9835742-9866887 GCF_000326865.2 Helobdella robusta
GCAACCGGATCAACAGCAGGACCAGTAACCGGGTCATCAGCTGCACCAATAACCGTGTCATCAGCTTCACCAGCAACCGGATCAACAGCTGCCCCAGTAAATGGGTCAACAGCTGCTCCAGTAAATGGGTCAACAGCTGCACCAGTAACCGGGTCAACAGCAGGAACAGTAACTGGGTCAACAGCTGCTTCAGTAACTGGGTCAACAGTTGCCGCAGTAACCGGGTCAACAGCTGTACTAGTTACCGGGTCAACAGTTAACGGATCAACAGCTGTACCAGCAACCGGATCAACAGCAGGACCAGTAACCGGGTCATCAGCTGCACCAATAACCGTGTCATCAGCTTTACCAGCAACCGGGTCATCAGCTGTCCCAGTAAATGGGTCAACAGCTGCACCAGCAACCGGATCAACAGCTGCACCAGTAGCCGGGTCAACAGCAGGAACAGTAACTGGGTCAACAGCTGCCCCAGCAACCGGATCAACAGCTGCACCAGTAGCTGGGTCAACAGCAGAAACAGTAACTGAGTCAACAGCTGCACCAGTAACCGGGTCAACAGCTGTACTAGTTACCGGGTCAACAATTAACGGATCAACAGCTTTACCAGCAACCGGATCAACAGCTGCCCCAGTAAATGGGTCAACAGCTGCACCAGTAGCCGGGTCAACAGCAGGAACAGTTACTGGGTCAACAGCTGCACCCGCAACCGGATCAACAGCAGGAACAGTAACTGGGTCAACAGCTGCTTCAGTAACTGGGTCAACAGTTGCACCAGTAACCGGGTCAACAGCTGTACTAGTTACCGGGTCAACAATTAACGGATCAACAGCTGTACCAGCAACCGGGTCAACAGCAGGAACAGTAACTGGGTCAACAGCTGCACCAGCAACCGGATCAACAGCAGGAACAGTAACCGGGTCATCAGCTGCACCAATAACCGTGTCATCAGCTTTACCAGCAACCGGATCAACAGCTGTCCCAGTAAATGGGTCAACAGCTGCACCAGTAGCCGGGTCAACAGCAGGAACAGTAACTGGGTCAACAGCTGCACCAGCAACCGGATCAACAGCTGTCCCAGTAAATGGGTCAACAGCTGCACCAGTAACTGGGTCAACAGCTGTACCAGCAACCGGATCAACAGCTGCACCAGTAACCGGCTCATCAGCTGCAGCAGTAACCGGGTCAACAGCAGGATCAGTAACCGGGTCAACACTTGCACCAATAACAGGATCAACAGCTGTACCAGTAAACGGATCAACAGCTGTACCAGCAACCGGATCAACAGCTGCACCAATAACTGGGTCAACAGTTGCACCAGTAACCGGGTCAACAGCTGTACTAGTTACCGGGTCAACAATTAACGGATCAACAGCTGTACCAGCAACCGGATCAACAGCAGGACCAGTAACCGGGTCATCAGCTGCACCAATAACCGTGTCATCAGCTTTACCAGCAACCGGATCAACAGCTGCCCCAGTAAATGGGTCAACAGCTGCTCCAGTAAATGGGTCAACAGCTGCACCAGTAGCCGGGTCAACAGCAGGAACAGTAACTGGGTCAACAGCTGCTTCAGTAACTGAGTCACAGCTGCACCAGTAACCGGGTCAACAGCTGTACTACTTACCGGGTCAACAATTAACGGATCAACAGCTTTACCAGCAACCGGATCAACAGCTGCCCCAGTAAATGGGTCAACAGCTGCACCAGTAGCCGGGTCAACAGCAGGAACAGTTACTGGGTCAACAGCTGCACCCGCAACCGGATCAACAGCAGGAACAGTAACTGGGTCAACAGCTGCTTCAGTAACTGGGTCAACAGTTGCACCAGTAACCGGGTCAACAGCTGTACTAGTTACCGGGTCAACAATTAACGGATCAACAGCTGTACCAGCAACCGGGTCAACAGCAGGAACAGTAACTGGGTCAACAGCTGCACCAGCAACCGGATCAACAGCAGGAACAGTAACCGGGTCATCAGCTGCACCAATAACCGTGTCAACAGCTTTACCAGCAACCGGATCAACAGCTGTCCCAGTAAATGGGTCAACAGCTGCACCAGTAGCCGGGTCAACAGCAGGAACAGTAACTGGGTCAACAGCTGCACCAGCAACCGGATCAACAGCTGTCCCAGTAAATGGGTCAACAGCTGCACCAGTAACTGGGTCAACAGCTGTACCAGCAACCGGATCAACAGCTGCACCAGTAACCGGCTCATCAGCTGCAGCAGTAACCGGGTCAACAGCAGGATCAGTAACCGGGTCAACACTTGCACCAATAACAGGATCAACAGCTGTACCAGTAAACGGATCAACAGCTGTACCAGCAACCGGATCAACAGCTGCACCAATAACTGGGTCAACAGTTGCACCAGTAACCGGGTCAACAGCTGTACTAGTTACCGGGTCAACAATTAACGGATCAACAGCTGTACCAGCAACCGGATCAACAGCAGGACCAGTAACCGGGTCATCAGCTGCACCAATAACCGTGTCATCAGCTTTACCAGCAACCGGATCAACAGCTGCCCCAGTAAATGGGTCAACAGCTGCTCCAGTAAATGGGTCAACAGCTGCACCAGTAGCCAGGTCAACAGCAGGAACAGTAACTGGGTCAACAGCTGCTTCAGTAACTGGGTCAACAGTTGCCCCAGTAACCGGGTCAACAGCTGTACTAGTTACCGGGTCAACAATTAACGGATCAACAGCTGTACCAGCAACCGGATCAACAGCAGGACCAGTAACCGGGTCATCAGCTGCACCAATAACCGTGTCATCAGCTTTACCAGCAACCGGATCAACAGCTGTCCCAGTAAATGGGTCAACAGCTGCACCAGTAGCCGGGTCAACAGCAGGAACAGTAACTGGGTCAACAGCTGCACCAGCAACCGGATCAACAGCTGCACCAGTAGCCGGGTCAACAGCAGGAACAGTAACTGGGTCAACAGCTGCCCCAGCAACCGGATCAACAGCTGCACCAGTAGCTGGGTCAACAGCAGGAACAGTAACTGGGTCAACAGCTGCACCAGTAACCGGGTCAACAGTTGCCCCAGTAACCGGGTCATCAGCTGCCCCAATAACCGGGCCAACAGCTGCACTAATAACCGGATCAACAGCTGCACCAATTAACGGATCAACAGCTGTACCAGCAACCGGATCAACAGCAGGACCAGTAACCGGGTCATTAGCTGCACCAATAACCGTGTCATCAGCTTTACCAGCAACCGGATCAACAGCTGCCCCAGTAAATGGGTCAACAGCTGCACCAGTAACTGGGTCAACAGCTGCACTGGTAACCGGGTTAACAACTGTACCAACAAACGGATCAACAGCTGTACCAGCAACCGGATCAACAGCTGCACCAGTAACCGGGTCAACATCTGTACCAGTAACCGGGTCAACACTTGCACCAATAACAGGGTCAACAGCTGTACCAGTAAACGGATCAACAGCTGCATCAGCAACCGTATCAACAGCTGTCCCAGTAACCCTGTCCACAGCAGGATCAATAAACGGATCAACAACTGGATCAGTAACCGGGTCAACAGCTGTCCCAGTAACCGAGTCTACAGCAGGATCAATAAACGGTTCAACAGCTGCACCAGTAACTGGGTCAACATCTGGATCAGTAACAGGATCAACAGCTAGACCAATAACTGGGTCAACAACTTTACTTGTAACCGGGTCAACAGTTGGATTAATAACTGGGTCAACAGCTGCAGCCGCTGGATTAACAACCGTTCGTGTAAATAATAGTGGGTCTGAATCCAGCACACGAATTTCATCGTCAGCCTCTCCACCGACAGCTGGATCCATAACTTTTTTGGTGACAGGATCATCTGCAGCCCAATCTGTTGGGTCGACAGCTGGTCCAGCGTCTAATTCAACACTGGCTGCCGTCAGGTCATCAACTATTGGAGTAAATGTTTCAGTAAATGAAACAGCCCCAGTAGTTTCATTTTCAACAGTTAGACCGACTTCTGGATTGTTTTCTGTATCAGTTACTGGTTCCTCAGTTACTTACGTCACAGTGTCTACTGCAAGACTGTTCAACCATTCAACAGTGGCATTAACAGCCGGAATGAATGTTTCAGATATTCATGCCAACACAACAACCGTTTCGCCAACATCTGCAACAGCAAGTGGATTGATAAATGGGTCAACAGTTGTATCAACATCTTTGCCATCGACAAGAGTTTCTGTCAACGGATCGACAGTTCCATCATCAAGTGGATTGTTGACAACAGCAGGAGCAAATGTTTCCAGCACCAACTCAAACGCGACAGTTGTACTAACAATAATTACCACAACCACTTCACGCGTTTCAACAGCTCTCCCGGTTACTTCATACCCGTCCACTGCTAGAGTCACAACTGCGACTACTGCCGCTCCACGTTAGCAAAATATTTTTCAATTAAACATAAAATATTCATTGTTTTACCACATTCAAATTATGCGTATAAACACAGCTGGCCAGTTGTTGCTTAGCTACGGCAATCCGAGCAACGACATTGAAGTCTTTTTCAACGATAAAAATGATGGCTACAACATGGTGTACCTACCAGAAACATTCTTCTTTGGATCGAATCGTTACAGAACTGCTTACGTCAGTCTAGATCATTTCATTTATTTTTGCAATATTTTTTACGCATTTTTATTTTGTAAAAATTTCAATCAACCCAAAATTTCAAAAATTAATATCAATTAACAGATCAACGTTAATGGCTACGTGACATTCGATCAAGCTTACGTATCCGTCAACCCAAAAAAACTGTCAGAAATATCAAACGTAGCTATAGTGGCTCCGTTTTGGGCAGACATAGATTTAAACGATTTTTGGAATGGAAATATAAAAGGACAAAACGAAGGAAAAGTTTTCTACAAGTGCATCTCTAGGAGAACTTATTTTTCGGCGGTATCCTCAAGTGACGATAGACAAGTGTATGAGAGCGTCCGGGGGTCCGTGTTGAACAGCATTGATAACACTGGAAACTTCAATCCAACATCGGTTTGTAAGTTCACCTGGTCCAATGTTAGTCCCTATCCATTTTCACCGGACACTCAATCAGAGGTTGGGTCTTTTTCTCATATTCAATCACATTCAGACATGAGTAATTTTAAAAAATTATTTTGATGATATTTTTCATTCTAACAGCAAGCAACCTTTCAACTAGTGTTAACCACAGATGCCCGAAATCGAAGGAGCTACATGATATTTTCTTACGAGAAAATCAATTGGAATGCGTCGAGAGCGAACTCCCAGGGCTACAGAATGTCGGACTACAACGTTTTCTATTCTCCATCTCAATACGTGTACACCTTCTACACGTCTGGTACAGCTTCTGCTATCAATCTACCGAAACTAAAAGGCCCTAAAGGTATGTTGATTAAAAGGAATAATGCTGTTTTTGCCCTTCAAAAAATACTTGATTTTCGAAAGATTATTTTTCACTGTAATGGATTGATTTTAAAAACTTGTAGGGCATGACCACGCAAATGCATTAAATATATTTGTATGGGTATAGATTGCGGTTTGAATCAGAGCTAATTCAAAAACTACGTTGTTTTACAAATAAAAATTAAATTTGTTTGTCAGGTTCGCCAGGTGTTTGGTTTTTCCAAGGTTCATTCAACCAGTTTGAAGTTTTCAACTCAGCAGAGTATCAGTGCTACGTGTGGTACGAGCAACAGTTAGACTTGAATTTTCTGACGTACCACAGTAACCTGCCTGACTGTCCCTGCACTCTCTGGCAGGCGATGATGGATCCGAGGTTCACCCCGTACTACTCTGAATATTTTTGGAGCCCTATCTGCTACACAACTACTTTTCCAGCATACGGAACCGCAACGAGGGTTAGTGGAAAACAATATTAAATTCGTTCTTGAAAATTTATTTGATAGATTTTTATTTAAGTTTTGTGACGTTATTATTAATATTTATGTAAGTTTTGTAAGAATCATATTACATCAGACTCATCTTAACTTTCACCAAAGAAATGCTGTTACGACAACTACTTTTGGCGGTGGAGCTGGTGGTGGAGCTGGTGGACGCCATGGTTTTCATGGTCATCATTCTCATGGCTGTGGACTTTCAACGGTTACTATTCCAGCAACATGCTTCTCTACCATCCAAATTATTATCCTGGCCTCCACTGGTCAAACGACGTCCTACCTAAGAGGTGGTGCTGCCTGGAGTCAAACAATTGTGACCTCTACTACGAGGTCAGACCTCAGTCTTACTGCTGGAACTATAGGATGCCTTTTTGGGGTTGGCGGGCTTTCTTAAATTATTTTATTTTGTTAAAAATGCACTTTAATAAAAAGTTAGTGTTTGTCGGTAATGTTTTTTGCTTCGCTGTATTAAATATTGTTCACCATTTTGCAGGCTTCATGTTCGGCGATCCACACATCACCACCCTGGATGGAGTCAGCTACATATTCAACGGCTTGGGCGAGTTCTGGATGATCTACTCCAAAGTTTTCCACATGCAAGCGAGAACTGCCCGGTACAAAACTGGAAGTGATCTGATAAATGCCACAATTTTTACCAGGTTTGCGTTTCAAGACTTCACAGAAACTTCTGTTGCGCAAGTTCCAAACACGTCTGTTATTTTGGCCGATGGATGAGATGGGTATGTCCATTTTATTAAAAACATTTTTTCGGTTTGGAAGCGGTTATAATTTTTTTATTTTTCGTTCGGAGTTAACTGTTAATTGTCAATTCATTTTATCTCTTCAATGCATTTCAATTCTTGAAGGATTAGTATTGAAACGTGACTCATCTGACTCGGATGATTTAACATCATGGTTTCAAAAAGCGCCAGACAACAACTCCACCACAAATGATGACCTCAAAAGCATCAGCCTTGTGAAAAACTACACGGATCTCATTATCAGCTTCCCTTCAGGCTGTAGGATTCACAAATTTTTGTTATTCAATTGATAATATTCAACTGAAGGTACCAAAAATTGAACAATGATAATTACGATTTAAAAATTATTATCTTTTAAAAATTGTTAATGTTTTTTTAAACATTTTTAAAGTTTACAATTGGCATTTATTTTTTGTAAATATTAACAGGCATCAAAGTTAAAGTTTCAGTAGTTGAGAAAGCTTTGTTGGCAAGTTTAACCGTTCCAGACGACATGAAGAGTAAGGGTTTCAACGGTCTGTATGGCCAGTTTGATGGCAACCCAACAAATGATTTCAAATTTCCAAACGATTCAGTTATTAGTATCAACTCGACAGAAAGACAGTTGTTTGATTTTGGCCAAAGTTGTGAGTTTTCCGTGGTTTCGAATTAATTTATAAAACTTATGAAAACCATGTAAGGCCATTATTATCTATACTACTAATGCTTATACTTTGTTAATTTTGTTCACCAGGGGCCGTCAAATCTATCTCTGATTCGTGGTTTTGGTACAACAGCAGTAGGAATGAATCATTCAGCTCCTACCAGCAAACAAATTTCGTTCCGTTATTCTCAGACGAGTCCTCATTCCAGTCTCCAGTGAGTAGGGCAGAAGCTGAGAAATTCTGTACAAATGACGGTTTGTATTTGATTTGTTTTAATTTATTAAATCTTGTTCTTTTCTTGAGTGAATGATTATAAACTAACTCTGGATTATTTTTGTTCTGACAACAGGGAAGGTAGATCCATCCTGCGTCTTTGATTATCGCGTTACGGGAAGCAAATCATTTGCCAACGGCACTCACGAAACCGTTCAAACGAAGACAAGCCTTCTACAAGCCGTGCAAGGTAGGTTAGGACAGTCAGTTATGGTGAGATGGTGAGGTGTCCGTGAAGAGAGAGATGGCTCGTTTTCCAACGTACAATGCACATTACTTAAACTAAAACAACTGCTAATTGTACTTCAAAAATATTTGCATTAAACTTGAAACCAACGACAGAAAACAAGGTCGGACAACTCGTTATTAATACGGCACTTTATTATTTTTCCGCCAACACAACAACCACCATCCGTGTGAATGTGACCGGCCTATCGTCCAGCAGTACAATGAGCATGGATCCTCTCAATCAGACGGTGTTTCCTAAAGCATCGATCGCCTGCGATGACTCTTCCAAACAGCCATGCCAGTACTGGACCTTCACCTGGACACCTCAGTCGAGGGACCTGAAACCGTTCAACTTAACGTCAGTTAATGTTTTTTCAACTTGCGGTAAATGCAGAAAATTCAAAGTTTATTCACACACATTAACAGATTCTCTGGAAATTCTAATGACACCACAATTAAGCCTGTTACAGTGAACGCACTGGCATGCGACTGCAACGGCTTGGGAGATTGCATGTGGGAGAACATTATTAACACCGCGAATTCATCAAACAGCAGCAGCAGCAGCAGCAACGTCACTGGTCTCAACGTTTACCAGGAGGTTGCGTGCAATTGTAAAAACCTCGTAGCAACTGGTTCGTGTTAATGAACTGTTTATTTATCGTTCGTTGTTTTTGTGTTATTATCGGTTCACTGGCAAGTTAGAGTTGTAACAACTTTGTAACAAATTTGAAAGGTCCAAAATGTGAGAACACAATCGATTATTGTTTTACAAATCCATGCGGTTACAATCGGACTTGTGCCTCACATAATAGCTCCAAACTTCTTCAACTAATGAGCCAAATAGAGGAATCATCAACGAATGAACCATTTATCGGCTACACGTGCAGTGACTGTCCACATGGATACAGCAAGGATAGCATGGAGAGATGCGTGGGTAGGTCACTGCTGGGTCATTCACATTTATTTATTTAGTTACATTTGCCTGTGTGATCTTATTAGAGATTAACACTTTAATTAAATTTCATTTCTTAAATTATGCATGGTTATTTTGATATTCAACTCATACTCGCGGTATGATAAAATGAATGAAATTTTTGCAACACAAACCCACATAGGGTGTAAAACATGACAATTTTTCGTTGGTTTCATAGAAAAAAATATAATTCATATTTGACAATTAATTCAAAAATTTAATTTTAAAAATTTAAAAAAAAACTGCAGACATTGACGAATGTAAAAACGCATCAGCAAACAACTGCACAAGTCCAGAAGAAAAGTGCGTGAACACACCGGGATCTTTCAGATGTGATTGCAATTCGGGTTACACTCGCGTCGACACTCAGACGAAATGCGTTGGTAGGTAGTTGGGGGATTTTTTCCACAAACTTTTCAATTTTTTTGGTTCATGCTAATTAATTTATTTCTACTGAAAATATTAATCTATATTACAAATATAAAAATATTAAACCCGTTACCAAAACGAAAGTACTCACATTACCAGAAACAACATTACCAATTACAAATGTAACAATGTAAATAGTAAGATCCGTGACAGAATAGTATTAAAATCGAAATGACTACAAATGACCAGACAAAGATGAATGTAGAACGGTGTTGGATAACAACTGCGATCAAATATGCAACAACACGGTTGGATCCTTTTTCTGCTCCTGCTATCCTGGATACAAAAGTGACAACACCACTCAGAGTTGCACTAAGACTGGTGTGTAAGAATTATTAATTATGACTATTAGTAATTATTGTAATAATTATTAATTATAGTTATTAATAATTATTGTAATTATTATAACATTAAGTATTTTTACTATTTAACCAGGTAACTGCACGGTAAAAGATGGCTGTCATTATTGTTACGATGGTGAGAATTGTGCCTGCCGGATGGGTTATGAAGTTCATGATGGCGTTTGTATCGGTACGTCTGGCTGTTCTTACTTTTAAATACTGTCGTTAATATTGTTTTCACGTCTCTTCTTCCATCTTCTCCTTCTTAATATTTTTTTCTTTATTCTTTTATTATTATTATTAACACTGGTCCAGTACTTGCTACCAAATTTACTATTGGTACTACCTCCAAAAAAAATGGAAAAATGACACCAACAAAAATAAATAATTACTACTACTACTACCACTACTACTACCATTACTACTACCACCACTACTACTATTACTACTACTATTAGTACTACTACTACTACTACTAATAATAATAATAATTTTGGTGCCAATCCTAAAGATATAGACGAATGCAACCAGACATCACCGTGTGATTCCACATCATCCAACTGCATCAACATGAATGGAACGTACGAGTGTGTGTGCAAGGATGGCTACCAGAAAGACAAATCCACTGGAATCTGTCTTGGTGTGTGTGTATGTTTGTGTATATATATGTGTGTGGGTGTGTTTGTATATATGTGTGTGTAGATGGATGTATATATATGTGTTGGCGATTGTGCGTGTGGAGATGTTTACTTGTGTAGGTGTTGTATGAATTCTACCGAATTTTTGGCATTAACCAACTTAAGTTTGTTGTTTGTATGTGTATGTATGTTTACGTGCATGTATTCGATTGATATGCATGCAATGCATAAATGTTCAAGATGTGAATTTGTTTGTTTGCTTAAGCGTGCTTGCGAGTAAGTAATTAAGCCACGTAGAAGCACGCACCAACTCTCACAAAACGCCAACAACATCATCCGTTCCAACGTTCTCTTTATAACAATATTATATTACGTAACTTTAATTTCTAATAGGATTTAACTTTTAACCAGCCTGCCAGGATGGAATGTACGGTAAAAATTGTTCGAAACTCTGCCAGTGCTCCCCTGCCATGTGTAACAAAACAACTGGATGTCAGTCGCCGTGTGAGAACAGCGGATTCACAGGGGCAGACTGCGATGAGAATGTCAACGAATGCCAGATCAATGGTATCTGTGGAGCTGCTAATTGTAACGACACCCATGGATCTTACTACTGCTACTGTCCGCAGTGGTTTCAGCTGATGGGATCCAATACAAACATCAAATGCTCCGGTCAGTCTTTCAGTGCTTTCATCATTCGATTGAACATTTTGCTGCAATTTAAATGAGATCATTATTTAAAATTAAAATTTTAATCAATTAACAAATTATTCCAAGCCTCTCAACTAACTAGTTGACCAGCCAACCAGCCAGCCAACCCACATAACACTTTCTTCGCACAAACAGTCATAGATGCCTGCCAATACAACGTGACCGACGGTGGCACTCAACTAGTGAACGGAACCTGCGTGAACAATGGTGTATGTAAGAATGGAACGAACTTAGCGGCTCCTGGCACGTTCGCATGTGAGTGTGCGCCAGGTTTTGACGGAAAGTTTTGCGAACACGGTAAGTTCTGGACTTGGGTATAATTTTATTTTATTTCATTTCATTTTATTAATTGCATTTCAAATGCGTTGTTATGATTTATTAACGTCCGATGTAAAATTTTTACTGATACGTTTGATCTCTTTAAACCTATGGATTCATAATTTTCTGAATACACGAGTACCAGCTTCGCCACTCAAATGACAAAATTTTGCAGACATAGACGAATGTTTGAGCAACAACTGCGACCTCAAAACACAACACTGCGTCGACCAGATCAACGGTTTCTACTGTGCCTGCAATCCTGGCGTGTCTGGGCCTGGATGCAACTTTTTTGGTACTGTTGTATTTTATTTAGTTGTTATTTTTCATCTAATTGTAACTTCTCTCTACTTTCTGGGTACCGTTTTTACATCTAGATGTAGATAGATATTTTTACATAAAAGTACTTTTGAGTAAGTCTGTCGTCACCTACTTTTCAAACTATATATAAAACCAAAAGTAAAAATTTTTAACTGAGAGATTGTTAAAAAAAAGTTAAATCACGAAATAGCACAAAGCAACGCAGATAACTCAACGACCGCAGCGTCATCAGCCGCAACTACAACTCCTCCATTCAGTACTTCAAAAGGAACGAACGCCAACACAACGCAGCCGACCACAGCCCGTTAGCTAATTATAAAATGTTTAAGTTCTATATTAGATGTGCTCATCATTGTATTTCTCGTTCTGAAATATGTGCTATTATAGTTAACGACGATAATATTTTAATTTATTTTTAAATCACGAAATATTTTTTCCTGTTTTTGTAAGTTTTTAAAAAATTATTTACGTTATTTGGTATAAATGATTTTCATTAAATGCAGCTTCGGTGGTGACTACAGCTGCTACAAACGACACGCTGGCTGAAGGTCGGTGGCTCACTTTCATTTTTCTCATCACTCAGTGTTATACCGTTAAATTTGTTCATCACTTATCGTTTGCAATGTTGTTGCCACATTTCCTGTCTATACAGTAATAATCTTTTTACGAATTTGCTAGAATTCGTTAGTTTGTCAGTTTTAATATTATTTAATTTTAATAAATTCTTGACAATTTAATTTAAAAAATTGTTAAATAAGTTTAAATTCACATTCACAGTACAATTTTTTCACATGAATATTATATTTTATTATTATTTATATATGTTATTAATTATTTTTAGTAAAAAAAAAACAAAAAAAAAATAAATTCCATAAAAATCTAACACAAAAACACAAACGAACGTAGCAGCTGCAAAAGTGACCGCAATCGTCTTCCCTGTGGTCTTCACGACGATGACAGTCGCTTCAGTGGCCATCATTTTTGGTCCTAACTTCATTCAGTGGATTGTAGCGTTGAGAGTACCAGTTTAAATGTATCATTGTGAGGCTGGAGTATGCCATATTAGTAGATCTTTGGTAAAGCAGTATAATATTAACATTATTATTTTGGTTACTTGTTCACCCATTCGTTTATTCATACATTTATTAATTTATTTAATAATTCATTCGTTCGTTCGCTTGTTCGTTAGTTCGTTCGTTCGTTTGATCGTTCGTTCGTTCGTTCGTCCATTCATTCATATGTGACATTATATTATACTCGATATAAATAAAACTAATTAGAACATAGGTTGGATGGTTTAACTTTTAAAATAAAATCGAAACATCAGATATTTTTGTGTAATGGAACCTGAGATTTATTTATTCCTTTTAGAGAATATACCAATTTTTCGCTAATTTTTTTAATTAATTTTATTTTACAATAGTAATAATAATAACAATAGTGGCAACAGCAATAATAATAACAATAATGTGATATCAACAATTTGTGATCTTATTAAATTTTTCAAGACATTTAGTCTAAATTTTGAAAAAATTGTTTAATTTAATAATTTATTTTTCGTTAATTTTTTTTCAAATTCCTAATATAGTTTTTTACTTATTTTAATTGCTTGTATTCTTGATTAACTCCTTTATTTTTCTCTCTTTCTGCCTCTCTCTGTCTCCCTTTGTCTTTCTCTATCTATCTCTACATCTTTAATTGACAACATTGTTAATATGATTTTCATTAACATTTTTTATTAATATTTCGCTAATTATTTATTTTCATAGAGTTATAATAATAATAGTGGAAAATAGTTTTTTATTGGTTTGTTTGAGGAGAATAGGATATGTTCCGCAAAAATATTTCAGCCAAATGGGATTTGATCTTTCAAATTTCGTCAAAGAAGAGCAGATAAATTTTATCCAATAGTTGATAAATACCATTCAAATAAGCTGAATTCAGACGTGATGGCTTAATGATTAAGGTTGTCTTGTGCTTTATCGCTGTGTATATTTTTTTGATTACTTTGAAGAACCTAGGAAAGAGTGTGTCAGATCTTAAACCTTTAACCATTCATTCAAGAAAATTAATCGATCCTTTTCTTCCCGCCTCTATTTTTTCTCTTCTCCCTCCCTCTCTCTCTCTCTCTCTCTCTCTCTCTCTCTCTCTCTCTCTCTCTATCTCTCTCTGACAAAATTTTTGTTGGAAACCAATTTCAAATAAAATGAATAATAAAAATATTATTAAAAATAATGATAAAAATATATTCAATTATTAATGATAATTTTTTAAATAATTCATCATTATTATTATTATTACTCAACTTTTATTAGCCCTTCTCATAGACATTGTATGGTAAATTAACTGAGTGATAGATAAATAACGATGTGTGATGTGCAGGTTTGTGATTACTATTCGTTTGTTCATGTTAAATGAAACGTGTATGTTCCTATATGAATAAATGAGTGAGTGAGTGAGTGAGTGAGTGAGTGAGTGAGTGAGTGAGTGAGTGAGTGAGTGAGTTCATTTACTCTTCTTCTCTTTTCTTATCAATTTATCTCTTTATCTTTGATTCCTCTCTTTTTTCTATCTCTCCCTTTCTCTCCTCTCTCTTTTCTTTCACTGTATGTTTTGCTTTTTATTTTTCTTCTTTTCTCTTTCTCCGTCTTTCTCTTTCGGTCCCTTTTTCTTCGTTTTTATCTATCTTTGTCTTTGTTTCTCTTCCACTCTCTCTTTTTCTCTTTCTTTTTCTCTCTCTCACTCTCTCTCCTTTCCTCCTTTTCTCTCCGCACGTTAGTGTGAACGTGTAGGAGACCATAAAGAAAATGAATCACATAATTACATGCTGGCAACAAATATCACTCGTCGAAATTTATGTCACATCCATTCTCGTTAATTAATTTGGCCAATCCTTCCTTCGTTTATTTATTCTTTTATTCGCTCGTTCTTTCGTTCGTTCGTTCATGCAATTATTTCATTTTCATCAACAGTGATTATATATATATATATATATATATATATATATATATATATATATATATATAAATATTTATATTTTTTTTGTTGTGAGTCAGATCAGAATAGAACTCTGGCAGAAAACTACTCCACAAATATCGCTGTGTGTGTGGTGTGCGTGTGTGTCTGTACGTGTGTGTGTTGTGTGTGTGTGTTGTGTGTGTGTGTGTGTGCGTATGTGTCTGTATGTGTGTGTCGTGCTTAAAAATTTAATTGCTTCGTTGGCATCGTTGCAAGTATTTGTTGAATTCTCTCTCTCTTTTTCTCTCTTTCTCTCTCTCTCTCTCTCTCTGATTTTTTTCTTTTATTTTCTTTCACTCTCTCTCTCTTTTTCTCTCTCTCTTTCTGTATATATAAATATATATTATTTTCTTGAAAGTTCGTTCATTTCCTATTGAGTTGTTGACATTTTGGTAACAATTTGTTATTGTTTGTGTCTATTCAAGTGCGTTTTGTTCAGTAGTATGTTTATATAGTTTTACGTTTGTGTTTAATTTTTTGTGTATATGTATCTTTGTATGTATTTATGTATGTATGTATGTATGTGCGAGCCCTTGGTTAAAAACAATAGCCATAAAAACTATCATTTCGCCCCTGCTCAACAGATAATATTAGTGTACAGGGTCTCGCACAGAAGGGCACTTAGCAATGTTCTCTAAAATACAAAATGAATTAAACTTTTGTAACAACAACGATATATTTTGCTTTATATAAATTTTATCATTGGGATCACCAGATTTTTCAACTATTTTAGTAGCAATGTTATCAAAAAATAATTGTGTCTGTTTATCCACTGGGCCAAATGTCTCCACACAGATCGGAACAAAAACTCTCGTATTGTCGTTTAAATCTTTATACTTAGTATTTTTGAAATCAGCAGCCTTCACCACGGCGGAACCTTGCTCCATAGCCGTGTAATTGATGTACCTTTCGGCTAACGTGTGAGGGAACGTCACATCCCATGATAAACAACAGCCTTGGGACCACGGTACCAGGGTGTAACCATCTGGCCTGAAGTTGCTTTCAGATAGTAGGCCTGCTGGTTCCTTAACGGCGGGTATATCTGCTTTCTGGAATAATTTGCATATATAATCATTCATGGCAGAGTGTCTTGCTTGTCTTCCTGAACCAAGCCTACACGATAAACCATGGTGACCCAACTGAGAAACATCCGCCCCACACAAGCATCTGTAACCTGACACCACCGGCAACCCAAGTCTCAAGCATAAACTCACTCTAATAGAACCATTGTCGAGCCTTATACCACAAGCTGTACTGGGAATGGCCCTTAGCCAAGCAGACCCCAATTCACTTCTGACGGCCATCAACCTGGCCTTATCTGAGGGAGAGTCATTTAATTTCTCCAGTTTCGATTTTGAAACATTCAAAGATGGTTCATTCCATTTCTTCTGCGAACACACATTTATGTCCATTATATCTCCGTAAACCGTGCACCAACGCCGAAATGTTTCAAGTCTCAAATCATCCTGGTATGCTACATCCATTGGTAATATTTTATCCTGGAGGGCTGCCGTGGCCGCGGCCGATGACAAAAATGCTGACGGTGCCAACTCGGCAACGACACCCAAACCCAGTCCACCCATATTTACCGGCAATATAGCCTGCTTCCAACCTTTATCATCAAAAAACACATTAAATATCTTCTGAAAACCCATGCGTAGTTCGTTGTTGAATTCATCTGACTTTTGTTGAGACGGGCCAAGAGATGTACGTAAAAAGTATGACAGCCTTGGAATGAATGCTGCCTGCGTCAACAGGACAAGGGCGTCATGCTTGCCAATCTCCGTCATCATTGACATAATATGTTTAAAATCCTCCAGCTTTTTAGCCCAAAAATTATCATGGCGTTTTCCTCTACAAACTATCGAACCCAAAAATTCTAGGTCATTCATCTCAATTCTTTTAATATTTGATTGGGCGAGAGATAAAGCTGTTGAATTTGTAGTGATTTCGCATTTTTTTAAATTCAACTTGAGACCATATATTCACGACCATTACTGTTGATCAATTCCACATCATCCATTAGGTCCTTTACACATCCCCCCAACGCAATATCGTCCAAGTATGCGACAACAAATTTAGATCGAAATGCCTTTACCAGTGGGTCGATCGACAGCGAAAAGAGCAACGGTCCCAAAGGATCTCCTTGCTGCACACCTTCTGATGAAAAAATGATGCTGTTACCAAGTGACAGGAATGAATCAGCATCGTACGCCAACCAGCAAAAATTGAAAATTTCTGGGAGTCGAGATTTGACGCATTGAAGCATATGGTCACGACGAATCGAATTGAAAGCATTTGAAAAATCAAATTTAGAAAGCCTTCATCTTCCTTCATATTATTGACGAATCGCCTGACAGCGTGTATCGCTCCTTCTGCTCCACCGCTAATCCCGACACCGACCTGCTGAGGCTGGAGAATTGGACCCACCCTGTCCTTGACGACCAATAGCGCACATTTTGCAGCCCAGCGTCTCCATACACATCCAATGGCAATAGGTCTGACACCACCATCCTTCTTTGACAAGGCCACCAATCTCCCGCCAAACAAGTATGGAACTACCTCGGGTGGACAAACGCCACTCAACAGCAAATTGATAAAACCGGTCATGGCACTGATAAGTTCTGCTGTTTCTATTTTATCATGCGTTAAATCCCTTAAATGCTGTGGGGTTAGGCCATCTCTACCTCCTGAGGTTCCTTTTGGAAACTGCCTCAAGCACAACATAATTTGTTGGGGATTAACTGTAACGCTTGTCGATTCTTTGTTGGGACTTGGTTTTCTGTCCAACGGAGCGGGAGGATGTTTGTCCTTTAGGGAGTTGATAGTGTCTGTCGAATCCGGAGCCATCGTATCCGTCGATGCTAAAATCCTCATAGCATTTCTCACGTTTCCCTGTTCTATTTTGCATTTGACTAAAGCATTAAGCTTTGGTTTACGAACTCTCATCTTGCCCCTTTACAATTGGTTCGACAGATTTTATCAACTCTTCCAATGAGCCCTCTCCAAAAGCATTTAATCTGCTATTAATTTTTGCGCTGATGTTTTTTTTCCTCCACCTCGAAGATCCTTTCGGAGAATCAAGCGGGGAATGAATAGCAACCTGAACCAGAGAATGGAATTTGATGGGTTATCACAGATGTTTTTCAAAATATCCTTCAACATCCGGCCAAACTTACCACGTGATTGCTTGGGCACATGGTCAACTAACCGACAGCCCGATGATTTTTCAAAAAATTTTTCAGCCAGTGACGATTTACTCTTCATATCGACAGCGGTATCAAGGACCCTTGAGTCTTCACTCGTCTTTGAGATGTTGGCGTTGACGACATTGAGTGACCTTCGTTTTCTGCTCGAAGGTGGGTGCTTCAAAGATCCCGGACATTCTGAGCCTTTCACTTTTCCGCCATGTCTAACGAGAGTACCATCCTGCCTCACTTTAAAATGTTTATAACACACATGGCACAGAGTGAGGGAAGTCGTACTTGGTACATGTCCTTGACTCAACATTAAGAAACCAGCAACGCAAACTGTTATTATTATTGTAAACTGTACATAAGGCTTATAACATAAAATTATTGTAATTATTATTATTGTAAACTGTACATAAGGCTTATAACATAAAAAATTGTAGAAAGACAACTTTAAAACCAAGCACCTGTGTGCCGCTTAAATTATATAACTTAAATATAACTATATAACTTAAAATTAAAACCGGATATATAACTTAAGATTAAATACGAACATTTAATTAAAATTAATTAAAATTAAAATAAATGTGGATATATAATTTTAAATACGAATTTATTCGAATTTATAACATAAAATCTAAATCTGCCAACCTGTGCGGAGACCAATACACAAATCACACAAATGTATGTATGTATGTATGTATGTATGTGTGTGTGTGTGTGTGTGCATGCATGCATGCATGTAAGTATGTATGTATGTATTTTTTATATGTATGTATGTATGTATGATGATGTTTGTATGTATGTATGTATGTATGTGTGTGTGTGTTTGTAAATATCTTTTATTGTATATGTGTGTATGCGTTATATACCTGTGTGTGAACAATTGAACATGTATCAGTGCGTATAAGCCGAGTACACAAACTCAGATAATATGCTATCTAATCTTTAGTTGACAAATTTGTAGATATATGATTAAGAAGCGTCATTACCAAAGTTTAAATATAAACTCGATGTTTAATGACGTTAATATAGCTAACGACATTAAATACATTCATGACATTATGATCCTTAATGACATTAATATCGTTTATAACATTAATAATGGCATTAAGGTCAATAAAACAGAAAATCTAAAATACAATTTTCTTCTTTAATACAATTTAACTTATTCTTTAAAGCCAACAAACTTACTTAAAATATATTCTATCCAATTTTTATATAAAAAAATACTACACGAAATGAAATTTTCTCCATCGGGAAAAACCCAAGTTGAGGAAATAATCAATTAATCGACCTTACAACTTATATATAGTATATATATCTGTAGTAGTCGTCGAACCAATTATGTCAATCAACGTCGGTCGTCACCCGCTGCTGAACATTGCGGACGCGCCTGTGAGATTACACAAATGTTTTGTCTTCAATTTGAGCAGTGCATTGTGAATTATGGGGAAAACGCTGTGAATTATATATATTATATATATATATATATATACATATATAAACATTATATGGTGAATTGTATTTGTATACAATGTATACAGCGATATTTAAAGTGATAATATAATATTTGAAGTGATACTAAAATACCTGAACAAGTATTATGTTACTTAACATCAAAAGTAGTACTGTAATACTATTGACAGTACAATTATACATTTCTGTGGTTTGAATTTTTAACAAAACAAGCCAATTGTATATTTTGAATGAGGTTCGGTTGTATTTACATATAACAACGCTACTTGAAGGTTCAACATTCAATGTGATACAATGTAGTACTATGATATCTGATATATGATATGATCTCTGAAGTAGTACTATGAACATGTAATGGTGCATACAGTTATAGTTTTTTAGTGTAAATATTTAAAACAGTGACTCAACTAGGTTTTAATACTACTACTACTACTACTGCTGCTGCTGCTGTTGCTACTACTACTACTACTACCTGTAATAATAATAAAAATAATAATAAAATAATTTACGTTGTCAACAACATCTAGCGCATCTGAACTCAGATAAGCACACCGAACACCCATCTAGAATTTTTTAAATAACGACAACGACAATATCAATAATAACAATAATTATAATAACAACAACAACAACAATAATAACAATAACATGTCAAATGACCAACACAACAACGTGAACAATAACAAATAGAAATATTTTAAATACGCAGTTAAATTGTTGACGAAAACATCAAAACACAAAAAAAAAAACAACAACAAAATCAAAATGTTTTTTGATGACAACAGGCAACAATAACAGCAACAACGACAACAATATCAACATCATCGTTGTTCATTCATTTGTTCATGCATTCATTCATTTATTCATATAATAACTAAAGTATTAAATAATAATAATAACTAATAAAAAAAATTAATTATATTTTTCATATTTTCGCTAAATTTTAGAATGTGCTGAAGAAAAAATATTAGTGTCTTACTTGTTGCAAAATGAATAATAACTAACATTTAATCTTTCACAAGTGTGTGTGTGTGGTTGTATGGGTAAATATGTGTGTGTGTGTGTGTGTATGTGTGTGTGGTGTGTGTGTGTTTGCGTGTAAGTGTGCGTGCATTAATGTAATGAAATGTCAAGCGGTGCCGTGATGACATTAACAAATAAATAGGAAGGCACGACAATTAACTTATTTCATAACATTATATTTTCATTTCGAATATATTTAAATAATTAACTTTTTGAATTCGATAGTGTGTGCGCGCGCGCGCGTGTGTGTGTGTGGTGTGTGTGTGTGGTAAGTACAAATATTAATTAATGTACCATCATGAACCTACAATTGTACTTGAACGTGTATAGTACACAACCAGGTATGCATGTTCGCAACCATGAGACACACACAAACTCATTTCTATTATTATTTTAATTAATCAATTAAGTAATTAATCAAATAATTAATTAATGAACTAAAACAACAAAAAACTCTGCTAAAATAAAGATTCAACGACCCAAAATATATCTTTGTTTTCCAGTTTTGTTTGTCTGCGAGAAAAAAACCTTCACTTATTTGTTGTACTCTGTCGAGAGTTTATTGACGATTTTTTTATTTCTCAGTAACTTATAGCTTGTTTAAGCTGATTTTTAAACACGCACACAAAAACAAAACACACACACACGCACATAGAGACATACACACACACATACAAACACACACACAGACAAGTCGCCAAGCGGTTATATAATTGAAATTAAACTTCAGAAATTCGTCAAATAAATTAACACTGAATAGCTAGCTTGCAAATTTAAAAGTTTAAACATTTTTATAGAACATTTATATGATATCGATATATTGATATTTATTTAATTATTTTTAATAATATCAATCAAAAATAAGGATTAATTTATAGAAACATATAAATAATATAATTAATTTATAGAAACATATAAATAATATAAGGTTGTTACAGTTCAATTGAATTAGTATATTTAGGGTAGTAGGCTCAGTAACAAATAAATGATTGGGTGAATGAATGAATAAATGAACGAACGAACGAAAGAACGAACGAATAAAACATTGAATGAATAGATAAATGAATGAAAGGATTGATGGATGGATTAACAAATGAATGAATAAATGAAACAATCAGTAAGTAGTCGTAGACCCATACATGTCAAACTAAGTTTAATAAATCTTTAATTTGTATTGTGAAGCGTTTTTTCCGATGTGTTGATCTGGGCTATAAACAGAACATGTATGCTTGCGTATAATGTATGTATATGCGTGTGTGTGTGTGTATATATATGTATGTGTGTATGTATGTGTGTGTATAATTGTATATGTATGTATGTGTGTGCGTGTGTTATAAGAACAATAGATAAATGCAAGCAATGTCAAATGTTTCACGTTGAATGCTTTAAAGAATTATTGTCTTATTTTGACGTTGATTCATTCATTCATTCTTTATCTGTTCATTGGTTCTTTGAACTTTCACTGGTTTATTAATTTCATTCATTTCTTTATTTGTAGGTGATAAAATACTTTTGTTAGTATTTTGATTAGTATTTTTTTTTATAAAATTATATTTCTTTTATAAATATTTGGTTTTTTATTTATCAGCACATCAACAAACACCATAAAATCACATCAACACATTAACAAACATAACAATATTACATCAACAAACATCACATCAATCACATCTTTTTACAAGCCATTATCGCAAACGACGTACTATGAAATTCCGTGCAAACCTTCTTCAAGAGACAGACATTTTTATAGTCCGGCTTCAAATATGGCACTGCAATCAAATGAAGAAGCTCAATAAAACACAATCTAATAACCACTGCCACGCAAGCATTCACACAACACACACACACACATACACACGCACGTAAACATCCTTTACACGCACATACACATACACACAAATAATTTTACTTAAACATACTCATACGTTTATACAAGCAAAATTCGTCGAAACAGTTTTTATTAAGTAAATAAGTTTTTAAGAAAAATTTGACTTATATGAACAGTAAAGCAACAACAACAACAATACGATACTTATATGTGAATGAAATAGAAAAATAATTTCATATAACCTCTCTAAGCTTTAATTAAAATATGAGCATTTGATATTTGAAATTTTTATAAGATTCCTTTTAATCACATATCTTCATATTTTTCATCTATCACTCTCTTCTTCTCTGTCTCTCTCTTTCTTGTTCTCTTTCTTTAGCATTCTCTTTCATTCTATCTTCTTTTCAATTTCTCCTCTCTCTCTTTCACTCACTCTCTCTTTCTTTCTTTCTTTCTCTCTCTTTCTGCCTATCTCTTTTTCTCTCTCTCTTTCTCTTTCAAATTTTTACAAGTTCAGTTGCTTAGCAATGCAATTTTTTTAGACAACGAAATTAAACTGCGTCTCCGATAATAATAATAATAATTAATAATAATATGAAAATAATATTTAATAATGATAATAAGTCAATAGGTTGATGAATTATTTTATTATATACTGTATAATCAGATTCAATTTCTTCAGACAGCTTAAAATAATTCCGCAGACTTATTCATAACCATCTCTCTTTCTATCATCGTCATCATCATCTTTATTACCATCATCATCAATATCAATACCTTTATTATTGTCATCGTCATCGCCATCCTCGTCATCATCATCATCTTCATCATCATCATCTTCATCATCATCATCGTTGCCATCATGGTGATTGTCATGATGATGTTGTTGTTGTTGATGATGATTATGGTGAAGATATTGATGATGATGATGATAAGGAGTGTGACGAAGAAGAAGTAGTAGAAGAAAAAGAAAAAGAAGAAGAAAATAAAGAATATTTACCTCAAATATCAGACCAAATACAAAATTTTTATTTTTTAAACCACAATCTCATCAATAACAATAATAATGACCACCACAACAACAACAACAAACAATAGCAACAGCAGCAACAACAACAACAAACAACAACAACAAAAGAACATAAAATACACCGATAACGAACGTCTTAGTGATTGATCAATGAAATGTCATAAGATTTCTTGCCAAGATCGCGAGCACATACTCGCAGGACAAAAGAACAATTTTTACTTCGTTGTTTAAGAACGTTCAACCATTGAATGCATCGGATTGTTATTACTTCAGACCACATACAAATGTCACGTGTGTGTATCTATATAGATAGATATGCATGAAATATGAATTAATAAATGAATTCATAATTCATACGTGTGGCCAATTTTAAATGTTTGTGTAAAAGTTAACATTACATCTGATAGTTTGTGTGTTATTGATACACAACTCTAGCCAAGGCATGTTGTTTGTCGTTTTTTAGTTAGACGCAATTAAAATTCAGCGCCACATACACACACACACACACACACGCCGCATACATACACACGCCACAAACACACACCCACACCACACGACGTATATACACACAACCAACCTATAAATACAAACGTCACTTTCTGAGCTAACTCGGCAACCAAACTTGAAAATTATATCACAACGCTGTATAAAAATGAATGAAAATTAGTAAACCGTTATATTGTCGCTGTCATGTTTGTTGGCAAAAAATTAATATGACATAGGAAAAAACCATCGCGAAACTTTAAAATGGGTCTCGTCAACGAGTATGCAGCCGCACTCTTTCCCTTCCTTCCAGCATTCCTCGTTAGCGAGAGTTGAACCGCTTGTACGCTTCGCAGGTTACCTACCTGGCGTAGTTGAAGTGGCATCAAACAATGCTTGACTGGTTTCATCCGAGTTCAAAAGCAGGGCATCGACACCATTCCATCGACACCTAACATTTTGATCGGGATCATTATTCACACACATCCTTACAAACTAACTAACAAACACACACACGCACGCAAGCACGCACAAACATAAAAATATACATGCACATATACACCTTATAGTTAAACTGCAATAACTTTAAAGGCTTTATATTAAATATTGCTACTGACCTACTAAAAACAACGAACTTACCAAGTACCAAATTAACAATACACACCCACAGAACACACACACACACATACATACTAAAACAAACAAACACACACATACACATAAACACACGTTTGTTACAGCCTGTTTAACAGTACAATAAGTGAACTAATCAGATTTTGGTGAGGGAGAAAAACAAATACAGTGCTGTCACAATTTTATGTGGGCCGTTGTCTGTTAAAATGTTTAAGTCGTGTCGTGCTAAAATTGGTGTACTGTTCTGTACGTGATGTGCACGCATGAATTTGTACATGCACAGAAACCTGTACGTATTGTTTATTGTTGTACAAACACAGAAGCGTGCACAAACTTCAGTGTGTATGTGTATGTGCACTGTTGTCATGTACGTCAGAGCAGTCTTCTGATTGATTGCACTTTTCAAGTAACACACCTCACGCACACGCACGCACACACACACGCACACATGTGATATGGTTGACTTGACATTAACTAGAAAATCACATACATTCTGCAGTTTTATACTGGTAAAAATATTTCATTTAAAACAATTTTTCTCAACTTTAATACCTTCTGCCTATTTTTCATAAAGGTTTTTTCTTATTTCTTTTGTTGTATTTTCAATTTTTCTTCTTATTTTTTTCATACCCAAGTGTAACGGGTTTTAAGCCATCGCTGGATCAGCAAACCTGTAAATGTGATTTTTTTGAGACGGCCTTGATGCTGTTGCAATGTTTGGCCAGGTAGTAAAACCATCACCCATTAAACCCTTTTTTTTAAATAAATATATATCGATTGTAAAATCTTCAGAAATAGATGCACGTGAAATCCTGACGAGCAAAATTGCGCGCCAGACTTATTCATTCGAGAAAATAGGTTAGGTATGACGAAACCATTATTGAAAGAATGAAAATAACAATAATAATAATAATAAAAATAATAATTATTGTTATTATTATTAAAAATAAATAATAATAAATCAACGGTGCCACATATATTTTAGAAGTCTAATCAAATCTAAGGCATTTTCTCACTGAATGCACTCACACACGCACCAGACACACACAAACACACACACAAACAAACAAACGCACGCACACACGCACCAACTAAATGTGTTAGATTCGTGTGTCAATTAAAAGCAATAAATAACGTTTATTAATAATAAAAGGGTCAACAACCATAACAACAACAACGACTAAGACAACAACAATAATATTAATAATAACAACAACCATAAACCTGCATGAGTATATAAATATGTAATGACAACTTTAATAGCAAGCACAGAATACTACTACTACTATTACCACAACTACTACTATTACTACTACTACTACCACTACTACTACTACTAATAATAATATTGATACAATAACAATAATATATTTGTATATATAAATGATGACTCACATGTAACGAGATAGAAGAAATGACTGACGATGACGATGGCTGTCGGTTCGACTCCACGCTGAGACAATTTCGGAAGTTATTTTATGTCGTACACCAATCACCAATCTATTTATAGCGTGTGCTATAAATAGATCGGTGTATGACACAAATTTTACTTTATTTTTATGAGATTTTAAAAATTTTGTTTGTTATTTTTTTTATTCTTATTATTTTATTTAAGGTTTTTAATAAGTAGATCAAATAAAATAGAAGAAAAAAAAGAAATTATTGAAAATTTTGTGGTAATATAGTGGAAATAAAATGGAAATTAGCGAGAAAAGAGCCCTTAACTTGAGAATTTTGCCAAACGAGAATAAACTAATATAGCGGGAAATAGCAATTTATAAAATTTTAAAATCATCCCAACTTACGTAAAACCAAATTCTGAATCTGACACTTCTTCAATAAATATTAGATGAAATTTGGATAAAGATGAAACTATTAAACACAAACTTCGTATGATTTATTTGTGTTTGTTCAGACTGGCACGTTTTTATTGATGTTTAATAACCTCTTTTTTAATGTTTAATTAAGTTGAGGCTTGTGTATTTGCTGCCAGCGAATAAGTTTGATTGACTTGATCGAACGATACACACAAATGTTAGGTGTGTGTGTGTATGTGTTTGTGTTTATGTATGTGGACGAGAACTTCCAGCAACTATAAAGTGCTTCCATGTAGTTTGCAATCTGGCGTTGCGAATCAGCCAAGCCTCATACACATGACCACCAAGTGGTGGGGGTGGGCAATGCTAGCAGGAGAGGGTGAAAGGCCAATAACCAGTACCTTAAAACTGGTGTTCTGTTGGTTCCTGGGTGAGGATGTTCGTCAGTTTCGCAAGCAACCCACCAAGGATAAGGTCAAACTCTGACCTCAAACCTTAGTACCAACAGTTGTGCCATAGGAATGGTTACACTACTTTACAGTTTAGTGTGCTAAGTGAGTATGTGTTTGTGTGTGTGTGTGTTTGTGTGTGTGGATGTTCGTACTTACATGTACCCTACCCAATAATTGAAACATGTAAAGTATTATAACAACAAGGTATTTTTTGTATCTCTGTCCGTGTTTGTAACCATATACCTGCGTTTATACCTGCTAGTTTGTTTACAAGAGGTTTTATCCTATTAATCGTTTTATGTGTGTATGTTCGTATGTGTGCGTGTGTACGTGCGTGCATGTGTGTGTGTGTGTTTGCGTGTGTGTTGGTTTAAATTTAGAATTAAAAGATCAGAGGCATTAAATAACAAAATTAACTTTGAGTGGGAACACCCTTAAGTTATATATATATATTTATATATATAACACATTCATTTAATCATAGGTGTATATACACGCATGTATCCACACATACATTTTTACATGCACGCACAAACGCACGTACGCATACACACACACATTTTCACATAGACAGACATACATATGCACGCACATACACACTTACGTATGCAAACATACACCTCTACATACACACACACACACACACACACACACACACACACACACACACATACGTACACACGTATTCATACACAAACACATATGCGTCGTGCGATCACACATGCCTATATTATATCCGCACGCACGCACACATACACACACACACACACGCACACACACATACATACACACACATATACACATACACACACAAACACAAACCACACACACATACATGAAATGCAATGAAGCGTTGAAGGAAATTTAGTTATAATTCAAATAGTGAGTTTCTAAAAATTTCTGTCACCCTTATTTCGTGTATTCAGATGAGAGTTGCGAGATCCAGACGTACTATTCATTTTGATTTATTAAGCATATCAAAATGTAGATATTTAAAAAGCAAGAATCAAACCAAAGACAGCATACAAATTTCGCTACAGATAACAAAATTTCGAAAATAGTTTGAAATTGGTTGTTGCGTATTGGGACAAACGGCACCGATTTGTGAAGCATAATCACCTGGAATGGCGGCAGTGAAGATGAAGATACTCATTGCCGGATTGTTGTTGATGGGCCTAATGCCAACATCAGCCACATCAACCACCGATACACCAGTGCCTACGACCACGACTACGACGACAACCACGACTACGACGACAACTACGACGACAACCACGACTTCGACGACAACCACAACTGTGTTTAACACAACTGCAACAACTGCAACAACTGCAAGTACATTAACGGCTACTTCAGATGAAACGATGACTTCGGCAGGCGAGACAAATGGAACAACGACATCACTTCCAAACAGCGGTCGGTTAAACTTTTCATGAAAAATTTTTAAATTTTGAAATGTTAGCATTAGTGTATTGAAAATTTTTGTTCACTTAAGATTTACACAAATTCGCTGAAAGTAAGTTATAACCAAGCGGTCGAACGCATCACACCACAAACATACACATGGAAACACAAAAAACACACCTAATAATTGTGTGTTTCATTCAATCACACACACAAATACACACACACACTTCACATCTCATTAACACAAGTTGACCATTTAACTCTTCCCTAAATTCTTGTTCTGTCTGCTGAGCACTTTCGAATTATCTTTTTTGTAAATTTTTTGATTCTTGTAAATTAATGATTCTCTTCCTTTCTACCAGTTTCTTCATACATTTAACTTGACAATTTCATAAAAAATAAATATTTATTTATAAAGTTAATTAATTAATAAGATACACAAAAAAAGGTAATTTTGTTGATACTTCAGTGAAATTTACGTTCAAAATGGTTTAAATCAGAAGTGGACAAACTTTTTGCTGTGAGGGCCGCATTGAGAACTATTTTACCTTTGAAGGGCCGCAAATGTAATTAAATAGCAAAGTTTTTCGACCCAGGGGAGAATTTTTTTAAGATTTGTGACTCCTTTTTTGGTCATAATGTCTGGCTGACGACCTTTTTTGGGCGAACAAGGTCTCGCAGGCCGCATAAAATAGCTTCGCGGGCCGTAGTTTGCCCACCCCTGGTTTAAATACTTGTTTGCTTGTTTGATTGATTGGTTGATTGTTGATTAGTTAGTTCATTGCTTGCTTGCTTGTTTGTGTGGTTGTTTGATTGATTGTGTAATTGATTGATAAATTGTCCGTTTGTAACAAAATTATTTGCTGGTTAATTTATAAAAATTGTCAGAATTTCATTAACATCAGTAAAATAAATTTATACTACTCAACAATAATAATAATAATAAAAATAATAGTAATAAAAATAAAAATAATAATAAATAATAAAAATTAGTTTAAAATTGCATAATAATCATTCGGTAGATAACAGACGAGATGCAGCTGTCAACTGTGTACGTGTGTGTTGCCTTCATAAATAAAATTTTCGTCCATGAACAAATTTTTTATTCTTATGTGTTGTTGAGAGTTTAATTGGCGAGATAACGTCAGAAACGTCCATTGTAGTCACACACAATGACTAAGATGATGATGAAAATTGAAATAAAAACATACAACAGGCATATGTTCAAGCTTCTCAAAATTTGCAGATGATAAACAGGACAATAAAACTAAGTAGAACGAACTGTTAAACGAAAACTAAGAAAAGAGAATTGAGTTTGAAAAATTTTAAACTTTACAATCACACGATTTATAATAAATGATGATTTAGATAATCCAGCCAATGAGAAAAGTGTATTCGTGCGCGCGTCTGTATGCGCAATTGTACAATATGTAAGCTTTCCTCCATCTTGGAGTGTGTTGGTTTGAAATATTTCTTTTGGCACTCATTCAAATCCTTAAAAGTGCAAAATTTCTGGGATAGTCCGGATCTTGTGGGTTTTCATATCAAATTATGTTTTATCTTAAGGTCAGATAATTAGGAAATAAAAGGTGATTTCTTATGTTTAAATGATGGTAATTGGTAATGTAACAAACACAGATTGAAACGAATCGCGCACGTGTTGAAACTAATAAGTTGATTTGTTATTTTTATAAAATGTTTTTGCTATTAAATTTAATTAAATAATTAACAATACTTGGGCTTTAATGTGCCACATTGAATAAATAAATTAAATGGGAAATTAACTTTTGATTCAACTGACAGTGAACCACGTGTGCGACGCTCTGTCGAATGAAAAGTTATTTAACGACACGCCGAAGCACATATCAATCAAGGAATCATTTTCGAAACTCTATTAAAACATTTTAACAAAACTATCATTTAAACAATGATTTCACTAAATACCGATTAATAAACATATTGCTTTTGTATTTCCCACCAAAGATAAGTTAAATGTTCACCCATAAGATAATAAAGTAACCAAAAATAAAAAAAAATCAGTCAACAATTAAAAAAAATTTCGTTTCAATATTAAATCAAAACCAAGAAAACAAACCAGCAGCCAACGCATTTCTACGATGAAGATTCTGTAAAAATAAATTCATATGGTAAGAAAAAGTTAGAAATATATGTCATTCGATTTTGACCGAATGAACAAAAAAAACATAAAAGAACGCGTATGTTAAACAGAAGCAAAGTGAGTGGCGGCTTGCTTGTGTTAGGGACTTTATATATAAGGCCATATATAAAAACCTACATTGTATGATATTACTTTATTACATACATGAATATATTATATATGAAGATACAACCACAACAACTGCTTCAACAACAACCACGATGACAGAAACGACAACTGAGCCTACAACGACAACAACAACTGAATCAACTACAACAACTACTGAAGCTACAACCACAACAACTGCTTCAACAACAACCACTTTGACAACAACGACAACTGAGCCTACAACGACAACAACAACTGAATCAACTACAACAACTTCTGAAGCTACAACCACAACAACTGCTTCAACAACAACCACCTTGACAACAACGACAACTGAACCTACAACGACAACAACAACAATTGAATCAACTACAACAACTTCTGAAGCTACAACCACAACAACTGCTTCAACAACAACCACCTTGACAACAACGACAACTGAGCCTACAACGACAACAACAACAATAGAATCAACTACAACAACTGCTGAAGCTACAACCACAACAAATGCTTCAACAACAACCACCTTGACAACAACGACAACTGAGCCTACAACGACAACAACAACTGAATCAACTACAACAACTTCTGAAGCTACAACCACAACAACTGCTTCAACAACAACCACCTTGACAACAAGGACAACTGAGCCTACAACGACAACAACAACAATTGAATCAAGTACAACAACTACTGAAGCTACAACCACAACAACTGCTTCAACAACAACCACTTTGACAACAACGACAACTGAGCCTACAACGACAACAACAACAATTAAATCAACTACAACAACTACTGAAGCTACAACCACAACAACTGCTTCAACAACAACCACCTTGACAACAACGACAACTGAGCCTACAACGACAACAACAACTATAGAATCAACTACAACAACTACTGAAGCTACAACCACAACAACTGCTTCAACAACAACCACCTTGACAACAACGACAACTGAGCCTACAACGACAACAACAACAATAGAATC
>NW_008704084.1:0-3315 GCF_000326865.2 Helobdella robusta
ACACAAAAAGCAATTTAGTTTCATTCACAACTTGATAAGTTTTTCTTATATCTATCCATCTCTTCATTCACTCATTTGTCCATTTATCTATTCATCCACTCACATTTCTATCTATTATCCATTTATTCTCCATTTATTTATCCACCCCTCAATCCCTTCATTCATTTTTATATTCATCCATCCATCCATCCATCCACACATGAATGAAACGCAAAATTGTAGTAACATCACAAATAACAACATCAGCAACTACAATTTCATCATTTTCAAACATCTTAAACAACAACAACAGCAGCAACACTTCAACAACAAAACATTGACAACTAAAACCACCTAAACAGCAAACAAACAAAAACTTTTTGTCCGGATCTGAACATTAAAAGAATTTATTTGTCTGCTAAGATAAAACAACTAATCTTATTAACAATTTCTGTCTACGCGATGACGATACGTTGTCGTTTTTGCTGCTGCCGCTGTGGCCGCTGTAGCTGTTGTGGCCGCTGTAGCTGTTGTGGCCGCTGTCGCTGCTGCTGTTGTCGTCGTTCTAACGTTTAGTGTTAACCTTTAGTTTTTATAAGTAAATGGTCCTAACCAAAGAAGCGAGGCTGTTCCCAGAAAATTTTTCAATTATTTGTATACTGTTTAGGTAACATTTCAATTACGCAAATTAGTGGAACTGAATGTTTGTAGATTTCAAGAAATTTTGAAAAATTAACCGAAAAGTTTGGTTAGATGGTCGTTTGACTTTTTCATGTTTGAGTCTCTCATATGTCGCTTGTTGGATGGCATCTGTGAATTCGTTGAAATCTAATACTTATAAATATGTAATCATAAAAGTCTTTGCTTTTAGTCTTACTAGCTTTGTTAAGTTTTGTTGTAGTTGTTGTTGTTGTGTTGTTGTTGCTTGGACTTTGTTGTTGTTTTTGTGGTTGAGTTGTTGTGGTTGTGGTTGTATGTTGTTGTGGTTGTATATTGTTGTGGTTGTACGTTGTTGTGGTTGTATGTTGTTGTTATCTTGTTGTTGAGTTGTTGCTATGTTATTGTTGCAGTTGTTGTAGTTCTTGAGTTGAATGAAATTACAATTGCAGTAGTCACAGGAAATGTTTTTATTAAAGTTCGCATTAGAATTCTACTCAAACTCCGACATCAATCTTCATCAAGGAACTTCTGCAAAATCTCAAACACGCTTGAAAATTATAGTCATCATCGTCAACGTTTTCGTCATCATTACCATCATCATCACTATTATCATCATCGTCGTCGTCGTCTTAGTCGTCATTATCACCATCTTCATCAACATCGTCGTCCTCACCATCACAATAATCATCCAACACAACAATCTTCATCACAACAACAACGTCATCATCATCGTTGTCGTCAACGTCACAATCATCATCATCAGTAGCAGCAGCTACTCCAGCGGCAGCAACAGCAGCAGGAAATAAAATCAGCGACAACAAATCAATTGAAAGGTGGTCGTATTTTGATGGAAGGTTTCCAGCATTTTGGCCATTACAATATTGTTGCCGTTGTTGTTGATTTTGGTACAATTGTTTATGTTGTTGTTTTTGATGTTGTTGCTGTAGTTTTTTAAGGCAATTGTTGTTGCTTATGTTGTTGTTTTTGATGTTGTTGTTGTAGTTTTTTAATGCAATTGCTGTTGCTTATGATGTTGTTGTTAATGATGATGTTTTCGATGCTGTTGTTGTTGTTTTTTAATGCAAATGTTGTTGGTGATGTTTTTTTTGTTGTTGTTGATTTTTTGTTTCAAGAAAGTCTTCGCTGCTGGTAATGTCGACTATATTGAAGAGGTTTTTGTTGGCGGTGATTTTGTCTCTGATGACGTAGTTGATGACGTGTTGTTGTTGTTGTTGATGTTGTTGTTGTTGTTCTCTATGTTGAAGTTGTTGTTGTTGATGTTGTTGCTGTTGATGTCGTTGTTGTTGATGATGTTAATGTTGTAGTTGTATTAGTTGTCAAAAAAAAATCATTGTTAGCTTTGAGGTCAGGAATGATTGAATTCAACGTCACCATCAAAAATCATCATCGCATTTATACAAACAACCTCGACATCAAATACAACGACATCATCAACAACACAACAATAAAATCATCAACATCATCAACGACAACAACAACAACAATAAAAACATCATCAACAACAACATCAATAAAAACGTCAACAACATCAACAACAACATCAACAAAAACAACATAAAAAACAACAATAAAAACATTAACAACAACAACAACAACGACATCATCAACAACAACAGTCAACAGACAAAATAACACAGCCAGGAATGATTAAATTCAACATCCTCATCAAATAAACCATCCGACAATTTATTGCACAATCTACGGACGCATTGTAGGTACGCCCCGCCCCTCTGATTTGACTGGCTGGCCACACAGGCGCCATTTCATGGGAGGGGGTAACAAATTACTTTTTGGCACCCCTACCCCCATAATGTGGAACTACGGGACACTGCCTACCCCGTAATGTTCGGTAAAGTTTTTATTACAGCTGTAAATTTTATATCGTCTCTGTTGAATACACAGACTCCATTCTATAGTGGGGACGTTAAATATATCAATATATTGTTTTGTTTACATATCTATAAATAGTTTTTTGTTTATAAATCTATGGATAATTTTTTGTTTATATATCTATGTATTGTTTTATTTTGTTTATATATCTATGTATTGTTTTATGTTGTTAATATATTTATGTATTGTTTTATGTTGTTAATATATCTATGTATTGTTTTATTTTGTTTTTATATCTATGTATTGTTTTATTTTGTTTATATATCTATGTATTGTTTTATTTATCTATGCAGTGTTTGATTTCTATTATATTGTCGCCCTTGGATATTTCATTGGTTCTTTATTGCACTAGCATGCATACAAATAGTGTTGTAATTGTTGTTGTTTGATTGTTTGTGTTTGATTGTTGTTGTTTGTGGTTGTTTGTTTTTTGTTGTTTGTTTGTAGTTTGTCTGTTTGTTGTTTGTTTCTATTCTCCGATATGAATGATTAACGTTATTGTGTTTGTATTTTATGGTTTGTGAGAAATTTTTGATGTCGCTGATTGATGTGGTCCTATGATGTTGGCTGTTGTTGTAGATGTTTTGCGTGGATGTTGTTGTTTTTGTTGTTCTTTATGTTGTTGCGGTTAACGTGGTTGTTGTTGATGTTTTTGTTTATATCGCTGATTATGTAGTTGTTGTTTATGATGTAGTTTTTATATTTTGTTTATGTTGTTGTTTACATTGCTGTTGATGGTGATGTGGTTGCTTATATTGCTGATTA
>NW_008704084.1:3526-9756 GCF_000326865.2 Helobdella robusta
ATACATTCGTACAATCTGCTTCACAAGTATAACCACGAAGATAATGCATTATACCATGGCAGATTGAAAATAATTTCCAAAAACAATAAATTAACACTAACAGTGTCTTGAGTGTCACCATAAATGCAAACTTATAAACCAAGATATAATAAAATACTTTATCCATCTAACCCCATTAATCCCATCCTACACCTGAATAGCATAATATTAACTACACATTTCCCATGCAATAGAAAAAATAAACAAACATTCATGCATCCATCTAATTTCCTTAACCTCCCCTACCCATATACCAACTCATATACCCACCTACTCATGAATCATTAATTATTATATCAGATAATTATATTAGAACCTAGAAATTTCATTAACTATTTACCAATCAATAAAAAAAAACCAAACAATCATATGAAAAACAATAATAATAATAAGAAAGTTATGAAGTCAATATAAAATATAATTAACCAAAAAATTTATAAATGAAGTACGCACATGCATTCAACCATAAAATGGGTAATGAAATAATCAATCCAAGTCAATCATACATATTCCCAGTCATTACTGATAAAAAATAAAACAAATACATATTTTTACCTATATTTATGCTCATATTTTTACCATATGATAATTATTACATTAACCTCATAATAATGAGTATTATAAATGTTGCATAAGTAATTCTCTCATTAATCCACACCCATCCATCCATGAAAAATTCTTATTCAATCATACTAATAGATTAAAAATCTCAAACCATTCCTACTTATCAACACACACATCCAATTGAACCGTCAGTTTAAAAGTATCACCTATATTGAAATTTAGCATCACCCCAAAACAAATCCAAACGAGATTTAAAAACACTTGTATTTGGAGAGTCAACAACAGATTGCGGGAGTCTATTCCAGTCCGCGACTACTCTGTTACAAAAAAAATATTTTCTAACATCCTTGTGAGATAAACCTGTTGACAACTTCATATGATGCCCTCTAGTTCTCCCATCATTATTGAGCAACATGCTAAGTATCTGGATTGGCCACCAACATTTTATATAAAAAAATCAGGTCGGCTCTAGTTCTTCGATATTTCAAAGAATGCGAGTTCAATTTTTTTAATCTATCAATATACTCTAAACCATAACAAGAACGGATAGATCTAGTATCTCTTCTTTGAACTTTTTCAATCATTTGTATTAGGTTTATGCGATGTGGGCACCAAACCTGTACCGCATACTCTAGATGTGGTATGACCAAGCCTTTGTAGAAACATAGGTATGCTTCTTCATCAATAAGTCTAACATGCCTGTTTATGATGCCCAACATTGTGTTGGCTAACTTAACTTTACTATATATATGATCTCTAAAAGTGAGTTTATCATCAACAAACACACCTAAGTCTTTTATTACTTTGACTACTTGAATCACTTGTTTGAAATGGGCAGAATCCCACATTTCATAAATATTATTATATTTATTTCCGAACTTCAATACGCAGCATTTATCTACATTTGGAATCATACGCCAGACATTTAGCCAATTTTGCATATTGATCACATTTAGTTGCATGGACTTCAAGTCATCTGGACATTTGATAATTTTAAACATCTTTGCATCATCCGCAAAAAGATATATATTCTCACATGCTGAAGGGAGATCATTAATATAAATTGTAAACAGTAGAGGTCCCAGGATACTACCTTGGGGAACTCCACTAGTAGCATCAAACTTTGAAGACAATGCATCACCCACTCGCACCCTGAAGTTTCTCTTCTTAAGATATTCACTTATCCAAACAAGAATTTTGTTATCGAATCCATATTTCTTTAGTTTCAGTAACAAACAATTGTGAGATATCCTATCAAAAGCCTTCTCGAGATCAGTATATATGACGTGTACCTCCTCATCACAATCAACACCCATTGTAACTTTATCCAAAAATGTCAGCAACTGAAGAGTCGTCGATCGTCCGGGCAAAAACCCATATTGATTTCAGTGAAATAAATTATTCGTCAGAAAATAATTTAAATCATGGTCCTTAATAATTGATTCCATCATTTTACAACACACAGAAGTAAGAGAAATAGGCCTGTAGTTACTAACCAAACTTTTACTTCCTTTTTTGTGTATTGGTATTACTATGCTAGCCTTCCAATCTGCTGGAATCATACCGGTATCTAGTGAACATTGAAAAATTTGCCTAACTACAGAAAAAACAACTGTTTTACTTTCCAACAATATCCGTGGATGAATATTATCAGGCCCTGCAGATTTGTTCTTATCCAATAAAGAAATCTTTTTAGACACTACGTCATCATTGAATCGCAATTCATCCATTCCGGCAGCCGGAACCAATAGATATAACGAGTCATTATAATTAACCTCATTGTCAAGTTTATAAACCGATGAAAAGAACTTTGCCAAAGCTTGGGCTTTTTCATCATCACCCGTGAGATCTGTGTTCTGTACTCTGAGTTAATTGCATCGTACTGTCCAAGATTAAAACACAACTTCTTCCTAGGTTTACTGTGCAAAATTGAACAATCAAAAATTTTAAATGAAATCAATAAGTGGTCACTTCCGCGCAGAGGAGATAAATACTGCAAATCTGATACGCAATCTTCAGACGTGATAATTAAATCCAAAACATGAGGACAACTGTTAGCTGTATATCTTGTTGGTTCGTTGACATGCTGCAGCCAAAACCTATCATCAATAAGCTGCAAAACTCTATTTTCAATCTTGTAGTCAGAACCTGCACAAACTCTCAGCTTCCAATCTATATCTGGAAAATTAAAATCACCCAAAACAAGATGTCTACCAGACAAATCACCTAACTCATTCAAGACACCAATGAGATTGTCATTATTATCATTACTTGAATTAGGACTTCTGTAAATTACCATTAAATTTAAATTTTGATCTCTGACGTTAATCCTGGCACACAAATATTCATCAAATATGGAATCCAGTTGAACACTAAACAGCTGCAAATTGATTTTGTAATATAACATAATACCTCGATAACTTGCTTTGCAGAAATTTGAAACCAGGTAACTATATCCAGGCAAATTAAATTCGTTAATGTTCCATGAAGAGTTTTTAACATTTTTAGGGTTTACTTCATTTATAACTATTAAATCATTCTTTAAATCCGATGCTTCTAAAAATAGATTCAATTCTGAAAATTTATTTGTGAGACAATCAACATTGGTATACAAAACATTAAGCACATCATTAGGATTCTTTACCACACTAGGATGATTATAATTAAACTCACTGCCTTCTCTTGACTTTGATCTCTTTATAAATTTGTCTTTTTAAAAACAAATACATGAAACTCACCTAGTTGTCCTTTTATCTTACATATCCAGTTATTAATGTCGTCCTTTTCTGCAATTTTCTTCTTTTTATCATCGAGAAGCTGTTTACAAATATCTCTATCTAATTTAATAAGGTCATGGTTAATGTAGACTCCATTGAATGATTTACTCCTCCTCAGTTTGAAACAGTTTTCTAGTATCAGGTTTTTAGTAGTTAAATTCAATAATTTAATTAAAATAGGCCTGGGCTTTTGATCATTCACCCTTTTACCAAGTCTGAATACATTTGAAACCTCCTTCTCCAAGTTTTCATCAGTTATCTCCTTCAACAACTGAAGCACTTTCTCTTTATCAGCTTTCCAAGAAAAACTTTCATTTTCTGGTATTTTGAAAATGACTAAATTGTTTCGACGGATATCTCTTTCATTAGCAACATCCAGATGATTTTTTGTGTCCAGCACCGATGAATGTATTTCCTTGACATTTGTTGTCAAACTCTCAATATTACCTTTAACTACTTCATTCCACTTTTTTGTCATTTCCTCTTCCTTGGCTACCTGATTTTTTACCTCATTGAGACTATTCTTCAAGTTAGTTTGTTCCCTCATCTGTTCTTTTAGCATCTCTTCTCTAAATGTGACTTTTTCCATCATCTGAGTTAGACATCTGACTTCATTTGCCATTTTTTCTTCCAACTGTTTGATAGTAACAAGCAATCCTTCCTCCTCATAATTAGTCAGTGTTTTTATTCTTTCTTCATTTACTTTCCTACAACCTTCACACAGATGCAATCCCGCAATATCACTCATCTTATTGGTCACCTTCTTTGTCCGTGCGGTTATGTTAGGATTAGTGTTTTCCATTTTCACTTTCTTTAGTCGGCGAAATACAACAGGATTTGAAAATTATTAATTAAATAAATTTTCCAATACTGTTAATAACTTAAAATTAAATTTTTTAAACTCGAAATTGATAAATTTATTGAAAAATTTAAATTGTGAAGAAAACTTTCCGAACGTAAGTGAATTAGTAAGTGAATTAGTGAATTAGTTTCCGAACGTAAGTTGTAGCTTTTGTTTATACTGTTAACAATAATGTTGTTTTTGTTGATGTTGTTGATATTTTTGTTGTTGTTGTTGATGTTGTTGTTGTTTATATTGTTGATAAGGCTATAGTTGACGTTTGTATTGTTATTAATATTGTTGTTTTTGTTGTTGACGTTTTTGTTGATGTTGATGTTGTGTTGTTATTGTTGATGTTGATGTTGCGATGACTCGTAGCAGAATAATGGAGCGTTGTATCGATCCATGAACCATCTATATGCCGCTCCAACACTAAGACTCAAAAATCCATTTACTCTTTCTTCTATTTATCTCTCGCTTCTCTTCTTCTTTCTCTCTCACTCTCTCTTTCTCTCTCTTTCTCTCTCCTCCTCAAGATTTTCTTATTCAAAAAATTATTATTTTATCTCTGTATTCAATCATTTTTATCTTTTCATTGTAATTTCATTTCATACAATCTTTTTTCTTCTATGGCTCTTCAATTTTTTATTCTCTCTCTTTCTCTCTTTTGTTTTTTATTCTCTCTCTTTTTTCGTTTTTTCTCTTATTTTCTATTTTTTTTCGGTTGCTCGATCATTCAAAAATTATTTTTTTTATCTATATGAAAAATATGTTCACTCGGTTTTTCATCCGCTATAGTTTTTCATTTCTTCATTTCTCAAATTCCTTCTTCTATCTCTTTTTTGCTCTTTTTATCTCTTCTTCTTTTTCTAATCATAACCTTTTTTCTCTATTTTCTTTCTCTTTTACTTCCTCTTCTCTCTCTCCCCCCCTCTCTCTTTCATTTCTCTTCTTCGATTTCAAGTGGCATGTATATAATGTCGAAGTTTGGAGTTTTTTAAGGCTAAACGTTTTGATTGCCTTCGCGTAGATGATGATGATGATAATAATAATAGCAATAATAAAAATAATGATCATTGATGATGAAATGATAATACTGACGATGATGTTTATGATGGTAACGATGACGATGATAACGATGGTGGCAAAAACAAACAACATGTTGATGAAAATGACGTCAAAATGATGATGAAACTGACACACGTTGCTAGAAACAGAGATTGCAACATCATTCCCACTTAAGATTTCATAACAAAATAGTCAACAACAACATTGTAACACGCGATAGTGTAGTGGTCAAGACGCCTGGCAGTCACTGTTTCAGTGACCGTGTTCAAACGCAAGAAGAGATCCCAGCCTATAACATGCGTCGTCACAGCATACTGTAAATTCAACACGTTTGCTCTGCTTATTTTGTTTTTAGCTAATACCTTTCTGAAAAAAACGCCAAAAGTATTATAAAATAATAATATATATTTTCATAATATTTTATGACTATAATTATTTCTAATTATATTATATTATAACTGCTCAATAAAAAGACGGTACCAATATAATTAAACTAAGAATACCATTAGAAGCTATTATGGTATGTTCGAACGTCCAATCAAATTCTTATGACTCTTTTTTTCCCTCATAGCAATTTTTTTTTATTCTTATTGCCATCTGCTTCGTCATCATCATTATCATCATCATTATCTGCTACTGTTATCATTATCATAATCGTCGTCGTCATCATCATCATCATAGTTGTTGTCGTCATCATCATGAAATAAAAATTGAAGTCTTTTGAGTAGCGCAATCAATGTTGTTGTCATCATTATAAAGCAAACATCGGCAACATAATCGATAATCGGGATATTCGCATCCGATTCATCAACTACAACAACAACCACAACTACAACAACTACTACTACAAAAACAGCAACAGCAACAACCATGGCAACAAAACAACAACAACAAACATACATGACATCGGCAATAATAACAAACTTCAACAAAACTGGCAA
>NW_008704084.1:9806-11986 GCF_000326865.2 Helobdella robusta
TCAATCGAGAAAAATCAACTAATAGAATTATTTCGGTGTTTTGATAATGTTGAAAGAAATAAATTCGTGAGAAAAATATCTCCGAACAGAAATTGATGTGTCTTGAAATGAAATTATAGAGAGCTTGACAAAAAAGAGCGACTGATGTTGTACGTGCGAGATTGCAAGTTGGCGTGGCAATCCATGTACGTTTGCCTGCGCAAGCAACTTTAAAATTATCGGTTCGTTATATAATTTGAACAACTTGCCTTTCATGCTCTTTTAATAGCTGAATAAAATGTCGTTTCGTTTTGATTCGTTTCGATTCATTTCCTTGCCAAACATGCGTATCTATCTCAATGCGCACATGCACGGCTAAGTGTGTGTGTCTGTATACTTAAGTGTTTGTTTGTTTGTGTAAATGCATACAAACTATAATACACATATCCACACATATACAAACACGGTCAAACAAGTATACGCACATTTTATTCAATGCATACGTACGCATGAATGTACGCAAACATACGCAGCTGCAGACGACACGCACAAAAATGTAAAAATGTTGGTACGCACTTTTATATAGTTATACATACATATCATACATAATATATAATATATCACATACATGTGTCTCTATGTGTGTTTGTGTATGTGCGTATATGTGTATGGGTACCTATGTATATCTGTTTGTTTTGTATAAATACAGAATACAATGTTATTGTATTGTATTTGTATAATTTGTGTAATTGTTGTCCATTGTAGAAACGAAAGAATATACACATTTGCGTTTTTCTGCATGCGTCAGACAAGATGCTTGTATGCATACATTTGCCTTGTAACAACAAATTTACATCACGCCTAACTATACGCCTGAATACTTTTAATATCCACAGATACAGATATATATATCTGTTAAATAAATACAGATATATATCTGTTAAATAGATACAGATATATATCTGTTAAATAAATACAGATATATATCTGTTAAATAGATACAGATATATATATATGTTAAATAGATACAGTATATATCTGAAGAAATATGTACCTGTTTATATATATGTATATATACGTATGCATACAGTATATATGTATGTATACATTTACACCAACTAAACGTTCATCAAAAAACTTTAGTGAGAAAAATTGAAAAAACCAACTAAAAACATATCAACGCCAAACATTCGGTAGAATTTATAGAATATTGTATATATATGTATATATGTATATTATAGAAATGTACATCATCTAATAGAATTAAATGAAAGTTTTGTATGTTTGATAAATGTGAGACTGTATAATTCTACAATTACATACATCTCAATCTCTTTGTATAAAAATGTCAAGAAGTTTTTTCCAATTTTAAAAAATCCGTGTGGAAATAATTTTACTTTAAAAAAAAATTTTCGGTACTATTTGTTAGTAATTATTGAAGTAGTAATTGTTACAGAAGATGTAGCTAGTGGTAGTAGTAGTAGTAGTAGAAGTAGTAGTAGTAGAGTAGTAGTAGTAGTAGTAGTGGTAGTAGTAGTAGTTGTCTGTAGTAGTGAAAGATAAACATCTATCTGCAATACTGGCGTCTGATTGCCTTGCAAATAACGTCTAAGCATTGAACGAACGGACGAACAAACGAACGAACGAACGACCAAACGAACAACCAAACGAACGAACGACCAAACGATCGACTGGAAGTTATCTTGTCACCGGTTGACCTGGTGGTCGTAGTGGTGGTGGTGGTGTGGATTGCTGTCCCTGCGACTTGTGCTAATTGCAGATTTACTATTTCAATTGCATTCATTCCAAATACTACTATCCTTACTGCTATTACTACTACAACTACTACTACTACAATACTACACTACTACACTACTATTACTACTACTAGTAGTAGTAGTAGTAATAATAATAGTATTCTTTTTTTCATTCATTTATCAATTCTTCCATCAATTTTTCTTCATTCGATTTTTTTGCTATAGAACGTTGACGAGAGTGCAATGAAATCGACGCGTTGACAAACAAACATATATCTGATGGTGTATCTGATGGTGTATCTGATGGTGTATCTGATGGTGTATCTGATGGTGTATCTGATGGTGTATCTGATGGTGTATCTGATGGTGTATCTGATGGTGTATCTGATGGTGTATCTGATGGTGTATCTGATGATGTATCTGATGGTGTATCTGATGATATAT
>NW_008704084.1:12036-62474 GCF_000326865.2 Helobdella robusta
CATGGTATGGTGATGGGGTGTGGTTTGGTGTGTTGTGGTGTGGCGTGGTCTGATGGGATGATTCATTGGACGATGAAAATTAAAATATGGACGATAAATTTATGTCTGTTTGGAGGTGATGTATTGAAATGACTATGTTGATGTTGATGATGAATGAGCGTTGAAGATGGTGATTATTTTTAATATTATTATTAATATTATTATTAATAATAATAATATTATTATTATCATTATTATTATGAAAAAAATAATTATAAAGATGATGATGATGATGATACTAAACATGATGACGACGACGACGATGAGGACGATGATGATGATGGTGATGATGATGATGATGATGATTTAAAAGACCTCACTTGTGCTATTGATGCTGCAATTCATACGACTCGATTAATGAAAAAATAAATAATAATGAATAACAATAATAATTAGTGAACAAAAATTGGTTATAATTTAATTTATTATTATTATTTTTATTTATACATAATTTTTATAATTTATTATTGACATTTTAATTATAATTATTAATGACATTATTATTAATACGATTTTTATTTTTATTTTTTTAATTATTTTTGTAAAAAATAAAAATAAATTCAACTCCAGAAAACATGACACGGTTAAATTCGAACCAAAATCGCAAATGTTATGAACGTCTGCATGGAAGAACCATTCTCTCTCTCTCTCTTTCTCTCTTTCTTTCTCTCTTTCTTTATCTCTCTCTCTCGCTCTTTCTCTCTCTCTCTCTCTCTCTCTCTCTCTCTCTCTCTCTATGTGTGTGTGTATATATATATATATGTGTGTGTGTGTGTTTGTATGTGTGTGTGTGAGCATTTATATGCGTATATACATATATATATATACAAGTGTGTGTGTGTGTGTGGTGTGTTCATTTGTGTGTGTATGGTGCGTGTGTGTGTATCTATATGTATAAGTATACTATTCTTCACTATTAATCACTTTCCTCATCACTGTATGATTTTGCGATCTTAAAATTTTCAACATGAAACTGGAAACTGAACGTAAAATAGAATAAAATCATCACTTGCTGTTCATATATTATTATCATCAATCAATATCATCATTATCATCATCATCATCATTCTCGTCGTCACCATCATTGTCATCATCACCCTAATCCTCATCATCATCATCATCATCGCCGTCGTCGTCGTCATCATCATTATTATCGTCATCATCTTCATCACCTTCACCCCAATCATCATCATCATCATCATTACGGCAATCAAGCCAAATTGCCATCAAAACGTCAGTCTTAGAGTTCAGTTTGGGTTTAAATTTAGACGTGGAAAATCCCTAACTTTGTGTGTGTGTGTGTGTGTGGGTGCGTGCGTGCGTGTGTATGTATGTTTGGGAATGTGTGTGTGTGTGTGTGTTTGTGTGTGTGTGTGTTCAATGTTTACTCATGTCTTTATTGATTCATTCATTTAATCATTCATTTATGCAATTCATACTTAAATATTTTCCGTTTTTTATATTTCTTTTATTTCTATTCATTCATTCATTCATTCATTCATTCATTCATTCATTCGTTCGTTTGTTCGTTCGTTTGTTCATTCATCCATTCATTCATTCATGCATTCATTTGCTTACTGAAGAAATATGACAAAAAGTATATGATGGAAGGAAAAATTGTTGACACGTAAAAATTTCTTATTAATATCTACGTTGAAGTATATATTTTTGAATTGTTCTGAATGAATGAATGTGAAAATGAATGAATAAACGAATGGATGAATAAATGAATGTGAAAATGAATGAATAAACGAATGGATGAATGAATGAACGAATGAATAAAAAAAACCTATTCAATTGAACAAAAAACCTAATTAAACCCAAGCAACTGATGCTGGAAAAAATTAAAATCATAAACTCGTTCATCCATTCATTCACTCATTCATTCATTCACTCATTCACTAACTAATTCATTTATTCATTCACTAATTTATTCACTAATTTACTAATTCATTCATTCATTCATTCACTCATTCATTCATGCATTCATAAAAATCTTAAAACCCACCATCATGTAACATAAGATTGCATATCGAGATTCATCCTTCCAATGTTGGTTATCCTTCCATGTTACAATAAAACTCGCCTGGTCATGTTCTACATGGAATTTTTTCAAAACCGTTTTGCCATTGTTATTCAGGGCTGTTAAAACCGAAGAACCGGCGATTCTTCTTTCGGTATTTGCTGTAGTATCGGCAGTACCTTTCTTACCAGTTATCGAATTGGATATGACCGGTACAGAAGAAATCGATACTGGACACCGATACTTTTGAATGTTCATGCGAGAATCCTTTCATTTAAAGGCCTCCATAATAAGTAGAAATAAAAAAGATTATTCTAACGTAACAAAATGTACGCTTCTCAAGAAACAACCTTTAACAATGTTAATGTCATTATTTGCACAATAGGGAATACGGTAATTTGATTTTTAATGAATTGAATTCGGCTTCAGCAGATTATTACAATATTTAAAAAAGAAATATTTTCATTCGCTGGCAAAAATTAAAAAAAAATTGAGGAAAATTTGCCAGAGAGAGAGAGAGAGAGAAAGAGAGATAAAAATGAGAGAAGATAACAATAGAGGCCGTGCTGACTGATATGATAGGAATGAATTCATCCAATGTATCCATCATCTTTTCTTTGGGCACCTTTTACGCTGACGATGATGATGATGATGATAGTAATGATGATGACGTAGAATGTGATGGCGGTAACAATGATGATGATGATGGTGATGATGATGGTGATGATGACGATGGCGACAGACACGGTAGCCTTAGAGGTGATGCAGACGTGATTGATACTGGCTGACTTTGATGCTATCAACGTTGTTGTTGTTGTTGTTGCTGTTGTTGTTGCTGCTGTAGTTGTTGTTGATGTTGTTGTTGTTGTTGCTATTGTTGTTGTTGTTGTTCTTCCATCCATCATTCATTCATTATTTCATTCGTTTATTCACTTGCTCACTCACTCACTCACTCACCCACTCACTCACTCACTCACTCACTCATTCACTCACTCATTCATCTTTTCAAACAGCCAAGCGTATTTTGAAACTTGAGATGTGGTGAAACTTTTTAATGAGCCATTAGACAAACATTTTTTTTCCACATCACCTCATATCACATCCCATCACATTAACAAATAACTCATTAAACTTCATCATCGTCGTCATCATCGTCGTCGTCGTCATCACTTTAATTATATTCATCACATTTATAATTATCACCATCATCATCGTCATCATCGTCATCATCATCACCAGCAGCATCATTATCCTCATCATCATTGTCCTCATCATCATCATCATCACATCATCATCATAATCATCAGCACATCGTCATCGTCATCATCATCAAATCATCATCATCATCATAATCATCAGCACATCGTCATCATCATCAAATCATCATCATCATCATCACATCATTATCATAATCATCAGCACATCGTCATCAATGTTTTCATTATAAAAATCCCGCCAATTTCGTCATCCAATCTCCCTGCCATAATAACATCATGACACTTTGTCACTAATACATCCATCCATCCATCCATTCATCCATCCATCCATCCATCCATCTATCCATCATTGCAATCAACATCAACATCCTTATCACGATTATGATCATGATCATCATTATCATCGCCATTATCATCATCACTATCATCACCGTCACCATCACTATCACGGTCATCATCATCATCGTCGTCGTCATCATCACTACATCATGTCATCAGTTGTAGTGGCATGATGTAGTGATGACCAATTTTTTTTGTCTGTCTACTACAACATACGTCTCCTTTCCAATTCCTCCCAAGCCAACAGCACCCCATCAAAACGACAGGGCCCCCCTCCACTTTTCAACAAATGACCCACGATGTTTATAGACACACAGCGTCTCTCGTCATCGCAACAAAACCTGAGGAAAATAATCTGAAGCGCCACATAAATAGGGCCCCCTTATTATTCGCCAGATTGCTTGGCAGGGCATCTTGTAGGTTTAAGTCATATTTATGCATGTGCCAGATCACTGGCCCGAGTTAGTTTTTTTTTTGTCGTCACACGTTCCTTCTTTCTATTTTTTGTTTGTTCATTTGTTCGTTCGTTCGTTCGTTTGTTTTCTAATTTGTTTCTATATCGTTTTCGCATACTTCATTTATGTGCCTGATAGTGCCTTCGTTCACTCAACCTCTTATTAATTCAATCCTTCACTCATTCGTTCATTTATTGACTTAAGCATTCATTCATTCATCCGTTCGTTCGTTCGTTCATTCATTCATTCATTCATTCATTCATTGATCAATTCATTCATTCATTCATTCACTCACTCACCCATTCATTCATTCATTCATCATTCATTTACTAGTTGACACGTTAATCAATCCATCATTTTCGTCAAACACCCATGTACACAATATTCACATTTTCAAACGAATCAGTCAATAAACGCTGGAATGGAATGAAAGTTTCTTTAGGTCAACGGTGCATGGTGCATGCATGGATGCATGTCTGTACGGTGCATGAATGTTTGTATGGTACAAGAATGCATGTTTGTACGATGCATAAGTGGATGTTTGTGTATACATGAATGTATGTTTGTATAGTGCATGGTTGCATGGATTTGTATGGTGCATGAAAGCATGCTTGTATGTAACATTGAAATATGTTTGCATGATGCATGGATGCATGTTTGTATGGCGCATGGATGTATGCCTTTATAGTGCATGTAATGTGCATGAATGCATGTTTGTATGGTGCATGGATGAATGTTGGTATGGTTGAATAAAATCATTTCAAATTGTAAAGATACGTGCCTACATGCATGCATATAGAACTTGCATCGTCACAACTATCATCATCATCAACAATAACATCATCATCATCAACAACAACAACAACATCATCTTCATCAATATCATCATCATCATCAACATTATTCTAACCGGGATTCTAACCAGAATCATCATCCTCTTCATCGTCATCGCAGACATCATCATCATCATCATCTACATCATCATCAACGTCTACATCATCATCATCATCATCCTCATTTACATCATCATCATCCTCATCATCGTCGTCGTCATCATCAGTATCATCACCATCATCAATATCATTACCGCCATCATCATCATCATCTACGTAGTCACTTTACAGAATTGACATTGAGATCACGTTGAGATTAGTTTCGGCGTCTTCATTCTAGTCGGGGACGTTCCTAGTCATCATCATCATCACCAACATCATCATCATCATCGCCACCATTATCAACATCATCGTCATCGTCATGATCATCATCATTGGCAAAGAAAAAAGCCTAATAAATAAATCATAGGTCTGACCTCTCTCACATTCGTTCATTCATTCATTCATTCATTCATTCATTCGTTCGTTCGTTCATTCGTTCATTCATTCATTCATTCTTTCGCTCGTTCATTCATTTATTTATTCATTCATTCGTTCATCCATCAATCAATCAAAACGTCATCACACGCAATCATCCATTAGCGAAAATGGAATTAATTTGGAAAAAAAATTACCTCCAATTTTATGAATAAATTAAATGGATTAATTTATTCATGTATGCACGGCTTCTGCCCGCTCGAGACCGCTCATCAATATTCATCAGGTCCTTTCAAGGAAACATGAAAATGTAAAATGCATTTGAAGCGAGACACTTTCCGTCGTCATTATCATCCTCATCATCGTCGTCGTCATCATCGTTATCACAACCAGCATATCATCTTTATCGTTATCATCGTCATCAACATCGATATAACATCACCTAGATCATCATCATCATCTTTATCATCATCATCGCACACATACATACATAGCACACACACGCACGCACACACTCACACATCATCTTCATCATCGTCGTCGTCATCACCGTGCCCACCAACCCACCACGATCTCTTTTCCCTGCAATCTTTCCAATAATTGTTAGATTTTCCATTCCTCCCTTCCACATAATGTGACCAAAAAACTAAAAACAAAAACAACTGCCCCCGTCGGATGATCTGTAATAATTTCCTCTTTTCCTATCCGGACTGTTTTAATACATCCTCATTCGGAGTATGAGAGGTCCAACTAATTTTCATAATTCTTCTCAAAAACCACATCTCGGCTGCACCCAAACGAAAGACATTTTGACATGAAATTGTTAAATCAAACACATGAACGCTATCTGTTACCAATACAAGATTAAAGATATAATTAATATTAATAAAAGTACATAAATATTAAATTGATTAATAAAATAATTAATTAATAATCCAATTAATTGAATAATTAACTAATTGAATAATTAACCGTTAACAACGAGAAAACTTAAATGCAAATAAAAAGCATTCAACTAAATCAAGGGTGGGCAAACATTTTGATGTGAGGGCCACATTGAGAACGATTTTACCTTTGAAGGGCCGCACATGCACTTAAATAGCAAATTTTTTCGTAGTTCTCCCACCCTTTAACTAAATAATACATTAAATAAGATTTATCGCTAATTAATAATAACGCCACTCGAAAATAAAACGGAAAATACATTTATTATTGTTATTGTTTTTATATTATTATTAATAATAATAATATTATTGCTATGTTTAAACTTCTAATCATATTCAACATTTTACATCAACAAAAGACTGATAAGATCACAGAGCATTGCAGTTGAACACACGCACACACACACACAACACTCAAACACATACAGATATACACATATATGCACGCCCACACAACACACTACTTCTCTCACACAATCACACAAGCCAATACATCAAGTCGCACATTCGCACTCATATGCAAATGATAAACTAGGAGAGTAAAAAAAAGAAAAGAAATTATATTCAGATAAGGAGAATGTAAAAAAAACTTGATGTAGTAGTAGCCAGATGAAACAAACAAAAAAACACACACACACTCACACAGACATACTCACGCACGCACACATTAACTACATCAACATTGCGACTCAAGAAGCTTTCGTGAATACAATAGGTATGGTATATATGTATTGATATATGTACAAGTGTTTAAACATAAATATACAGACACACACATATTTGAGCATCACATATACTTAACATTAAAATATACAATGCATGTGTTGTATATACACTCACGCAACAAATACACTATAAATAAGATAGTAATGACATTAAATAACATTACAATAACATCATTAGCGATATGGACGAAGTTACGTTCATTTACGTGATGGCGTTGACATTAATAAGGGTAAACATTAACATTACAATATAATATAAAGTTAATACATAAAAAGTAATCATAATTTATTATTATTATTCTTATTATTATTCAACAATTTCTTCGAATTCTTCAATGACATCGTCTGCATCACTGAAATAAAAATTAATTTTAAATCAAGTTATCGTTCATTATTTTTGAAATTTAATAAAAAAAATAAAAAATTATTTAAATTTTAAAGTAAATTATTTGAACGAAAAATGCTAAAATTAGTATTACTATTACTACCTATTAAACCCTACTACTACTACTAATACTGGAGCTACCATTACTACTACTACTACTGCTGCTACTACTACTACTGACGTGCTACTACTACAAATAATATTACTACTTATAATTACTAGTATTCCTTAGGGTATTGCTCCTTCTACTTATACTACTAAGACTATTACAATAACTATCATCCACCAATTACTACAGCAGCTAATTACTACAGCACCAATTACTACAGCAGCAACTACTAATGCATCGCCTGCTGCTGCTGTTATCATTACCACAAGAGCTTCAAAGACGACTACTACTGCGGCGACTGGCGTCATTAGTATTGAAAGACACCGAACGATTTTTATAGCATACCATCAATACAATGATGCAAGCAAACAGTTACTGTTAATAAAAAAAAAATCTTCTTCGGGAAATCTTCTATTGAAAAGCGCAAACTTGGTTGTTTTAGCATGCGTAATTAAGTAGCGATTTATTTCGTATATAACTTACACACACACATACACACACTCACACACACACATACACATGTATACATATAAATAAATACATGCATATACATACAATACATAACGTGTATTACTCAGTCTTTTTTGATTTTTTTACTACACCCCATACAAATACCACGCAGGTATGTGCATCTTATCTTTATACGTTATTGTTTAAGGTTTGACATTTCTCATTTTTCTAACTGCGCTATTTTTAAATTGAAACGCTTGTGGTCAGTACTAGACAGACAGACAGACAAGCAAAAAGACTGAAAGAGAGAGATAGAGAGAAAGAGAGAGAGAGAGAGAGAGAGAGAGAGAGAGAGAGAGAGAGATGATAATTGAATAGATATAAGTATAAAAAGCCGAATAACGATATGAATGAATATATGGAAGGAAGATACACGGATATACGGAAGAAAAAAGATCCAAAGTATCATGGATAAGGTATAAATACTATCACATCACATACAGAATAAACACACAAATATATAAACCAGAAATTGACAGATTGTCTGATGACGTATAAAATAAAAAGTTGGACAACCGATGGACAGACGAATGAAATATATGAAAGAAAAAGGTTATCGGCAAACATAAAAAGAAAAAGATGGATGGATGGATGAATGAATGAATGAAAGAACAAATAAATGAATGAATGAACGGACGGGTGGTTTGATGTAGAGGCCTTGAGGCCGGCGTCAATACATCATCTGTTTTTTGTAATGTTTGCTAAACATGCACCGCCAGAGAAAATATTGGATTAAAAAGTATCATTAATTATGAACAAATGAACTGAGAGACCGATGGATGAAGTTAGACAGATGGATAGATAAACAGAGAGACAAAAAGAAAGACTCATGGAGAAAGACAGATAGACAGACAGACACAGACAGGGTAGTTTGATAAATAGATAGATAGGTAGGTAGATAGATAGATAGACAGATAGACAGACAGACAGACAAACGAACAGATAGATAGACAGATTTAGAGATAGAATATAGACTGATAGAGACAAAAAGAATATAAACATAAAGAAAATATCTGATTTTTAGCGCAATAAAGAAAAACCAGGTTAAATTTCCGCCTTACTCAACAGAGCTTTCTTTTCGAAATAAAATCCAATCTGACGGCGCGGTATTTCAAGAAAAAAAAATCAAGACCGAAAAATCACGAAAGAATGTGTCATATTGTGAATTTATTTATTGAGCCAAAATTTGAACCAAATTTTGAACCAGGTGTATGTGTTGTATAGTAGAAAGATGAATATACAATTTTCACTAATCTAATTAAACACTACTTATTAATTTAATAGCATTTCTATATCCGTTAACTCAACTAATTTTGTAAAATTTAATGTAAGAATACATGCTATATTATTACAATTCGAATGAAAATAATTTCAAAATTCGATTTTCGCCAAAATTTTAAACCGAATGGTTGACGATTTGATATGCATTGTATGACCTCATCATTATAAACGAAGAAACATAAACACGATCAAGCGCACACACGTGCACATGCACACAGACAGACACATAGACAAACAAAAGTCAACATACACTGCTTTTATTAGTGTCTGTCGGATTGTTCATTTGCTGGTTTGTTCGTGTCATGATGATGATGATGATGTACGTGCTAGCATATAGACACCATCAACCTCACCTCCATCATCACTACCCTACCACCACCACCATCATCATCTTCATTTATTATCACTCACCGGCCAGACATTCTTCACAAACTAAAAAATATTCATTTATATTATGTTATAGTAATTCAATTAAATAATTAATTAAATTTATGACAGGTCTTTCTTATATTTTAATCACACTCACTCCAAATATAAGCATTGAAATACTGACAAAAGGAAATGGCTAATAGGAAATTAAGCCAGAAAAACCATCAATCAATCAATCAATCAATCAATCAATCAATCAATCAATCAATCAATCAATCAATCAATCAATCAATCAATCAATCAATCAATCATCCAATCAATCAACCAATCAGTTAGTTAGTTAATAGATAAATTGATTGTTAGTTGAAAAATGTATGCACTGTTAATTAAGAAAGCACATTAAAATTGTATTGACCCATGTTTATGTTTGTCATGTTTGTTTGTAATGTTCATGTTTATACATTAATAAACCAACGATAACATAAACGTACATACAGACGTACAGATATCTCTAACATACACACATCCACATGTTAGTATAGTTATTATAGCATACTAATTAATACATATAACGACGCACAATTACAATGAATTGAACATATGCATTGAAAATTGATTAAATGTTATAGAGAATAAAATATAAATGTCGTTATTAAACCTGGTGCAAAAAAAGGTCTCGTTGGATGGTGAAGAGTAAGCAATACATAGAAAAGTCAAAAGTCCGTGAAATGGTGATTTATTAACGTTATTACGAGAGATTAGGGTTATTTACAAATGTTATACGCACGGCTAACTAACCAATTATAATCAATTAATTGGTTGGTTAATTAATTAATTAATTATTCAATCGATCAATTAACTAATCGGTGTCATTTGATTTGTATCGAGAAGATGATAGATGAAGCATAGAAAGTATTTGAAAAAATTCTTACATCGTGACAGACACACACATGTACAAACACTCGCAAGCACGCACACAACAGACAAGCACGCACACATTGCACGCACAAACAAGTACAGAATGCAGTAACATAAAGATAGAAACGGTAGACGTGGTTGGGCGAGATCAAAAATGTTAAACTAGCAACCTCTGCTACCTTTCTAGATTAATGCACCTATGAATTATTAACGCGTGCATGCATGCATGTGTGAATGATTGTGTAATGTATGTGTACAAGCGTATTTGTACGCGAGTGCTTGCATACGCATACAAATAACTCCACAAATCATTCTAAACAGATGGAAAAGAAAATGTTGGAAGGTCGTCGTGCCATGTTAGAAAGATGTCATTGAGACATCAAAGAAGTGTTAACCTAATGAGCCACAAAAGCAAACAACTCGCGTGCATAACTCAGGGGTTTGGATGGTGGAGATTGTAGTAAATGTATGGTGGTGGTTGAGGTTCGCGTGAAAACGTCATTAACAAATGTTGTACCAGTTAAAAATTAATTCAAACAACAATCTGAAAAGATGATTGGCTGAATAACAATCTCTAAATTTTCACCTCAGAGCATTAAAAACATCACTCGCCACGCACACATACACACAGTTCACGTACATGCACATACGCACGCACACACACACACATGCATAAAAATAAACACACACGCACAGACAGACACATACATTCATGTTAAGAAGCAAACAAATGAAAGCCAAATGTTTTAAAAAGTGAATACAATCGCACAGGATTGAAATGATGTGCAACAGCATCCAACATACACTATTTACAATAAAAACATTAAATTCACATAAATTTATGCATACAATTAAATTTGAATAAAAACAATTAGGTAATAGTGATAATGAGAACTAATGCAAATTTACAATTCATGCAATTAATTAAGAGTATAAAAAGATCGACCAACGAATCAATTAATCAATCGATCGATTGAATGACTGACGAACGTGAAATGAGGTAATGAATCAAGCAGCAAGCTGCGAATCAATCAACCAACGAACCAACCAAGTCCAAGTGACTGGCCATGATAAGGTCATGTTAATAAGTTAATGAGCCATTACTCAATAAATACATGTCACAAACTGTTAAGTACTGTTTCAAGCAGGTGTTATTATGTCTTGTCATGCAATATTACGTTACTACTGACTGGATTTTCACTAACTTTTCCTAATTTGGATCTGGAACCTCTCTGCTGTCGCATTGACTTCCTCTCGCAGTCAAACTCCAGATCTTCGAGCTTCTGTGTGAGAGCCAGTTTCTGTTGAATTGCCATCTTGAGAAGTGAGTTCAACGTTTTCTTCTCCTCCTCGGCAGCTATCAACTGTCGACGCTGTTCTTCCAGTTGAGTGACGTACTCGTCGCATCTCTGGGCAAACATCCCTCGCACTGATTGGAAGTTGACAGCTTCCTCCTTCAACAACTTCAACTCACTCCTCAGCCTGTGCATGGTTTCTGTGACGATGACTTTCTCAGATTCGTATTTCTGTTTCAAAGTGGCAAGGGCAGTTTCGGCAGTCGCCTTGTTGGCCTTCAACACACTTCGTAGTGTGGCGATCTGTTCGCGTTTTGTCGCCAGCTGTGCCTTCAACTTCATGACTTGTTCCTGCAAATCCATCTGCTCTTCACCTCCCGATTCCCCTAATTCGGACTTCTTGCGCTCGTGCAGTTCGACGGATTTCTCAACAGCTCTGCTCAGATAGGCAATCTGGTCATTGATGGTGTCGACCAACTTGACACATGTCATGGGGTCATCCTTGTTTGCATTCACATCTCCCGATTCATCTTGATTTTCGTTCTCATTTCTGCTGGGAGTGACATTTGATTCTTTGTTGATAATATCATCAGAGACATCCTGTCTAATATCTGCAATGTCTTTGCTGTGTTCGACCTTGAAACCATTTTCAATATCTTTGGAGGAGGCCATTTTGGATTTCTTTCCTCTGACATGTTCCAGCATGAGGCGGTTCGGAGTTTCATGGATGGCCTCGCACACCAAGTAGTAGATGCCGGCTATATTTTTTGTGATGTTTGTCAGACCTAGAATTAAATTTTGAAGAGATATTAAATATGTCACAAAATTTTAGCTATTTTAGAATTTTATATTACAAAAAATAATATTAAGCAAACAGTAATGATAAGTGAAACAAAACCTTCTAAAGTTGAGCTATTAATAGACTGAGCATCATTAGCCAATTGTGTCATGACTTGAAGGTCATTTTGAAGATCGCCATTTTTATTATCAGACTTTGTTAAATTTTCTTGTAGCAGCTTAATTTCGTCTTTCAGCTGAGATTCTCTCTCTTTGAGTGAGTCAATCATGCGAGCGATGTGATCAGGAGTGTTGAGTTGGCTTTTGAGGTCGTTGATCTCATCAAGGGCCAGCCGGTACCTGAGGTCCTGCTGTTGCTGTCGTCTTCTTAGCACCTCCACATCCATCTCTAGGTCATCCTGTCCATCAACCACATCCACTAACTCATTAAAGATCGATGTTTGCTTCAGTTCCAACAGCTGGTTTTTCAACTTTTCAATCTTTTCATTTTTGTTGCAGATCTCAGATCTGAGTGTTTCAATTTCTTGACTAGATGTTTCAACTAATGCTTCTAATTTTGACTTTTCTTCTTTTAATTCATCCACCAAATTTTCTAATTTTCGGACTTCGGTGATGTGTATTTCAGAGAACAGATCGCCCACAATGCTTTGCGACATGGCATTGTTACTATCTTCTTCTTCCTCACCGTCAACTGTCTTTTTAGGAGAGAAATCTGGTGCATCAACTTGAGGCCTTAGATCTGGACTCTCACTGTAACCAGACTCAATGTCTCGAGCACTGAAATTCAGTCCAGAGAACATTTGTAGATTGAATACTGATTCGGAGGCAATACGTTGGTCGAGTTCTTTCTTCAGAGAATGTTTTTGTTCTCGCTCGATCTGCAGAAGTTGTAATGCTTCTTCTAGATTCTTTTCTGTCATTCGTTTCAGTTTGTCAAGTTCACTTAACTCTGCAGCTGCTTCTTCGGCTTCCTCTAGCAGTCGTTTATTTTCATGTTTCATGGCTTCATAGAACACTTGGGATTGTTTCAATTGAGCAATCTGCTTCTGTAAGGTGATATTCTCTTCTTCAAGTTCTGAATAATCACTCAGATTTCTGGCCTCCCTGAATTTCAACTCCTTCAAATCTTTCTTCATTTGTTGATTCTGAACCTCAATTTGGTCATAAAAATGTTTTAACTCAAGGGAACCTTTTGATATTTTGTCATTTTCTGATTTCAGTTGACCAATCAGGCCTTTGCCATTTTTAATTTCACTTTCTAAATCACTGATCGTGCGGAGAAGTTCAGCTTCTCTGGTGGCTGATTCCTGCAGGAGACTTTCCTCTTGGTTGATACCTATATCACTGATTCGTTTGCTGCTTAGTTGTACCTGGTTGAGACTCTGGTGAATAAATAAAAAACATCAATTTTTACTGCTTCATTTTTAGCAGCCAAAATTAATTTAGATTTAGACATTTGCAATGTATAAGTTTGTTGGCAAACTCAACAGTAAATTATCAATATTAAAATCCCATTGTTTTATAATTTTATATGACCAAACCATAATTAAACAACTGAATAATTTATAATTAATATTATGTGTTTCATTAATAAGAATTACAATTAATATTTAAGAATAAAATTTTAAAATCAATTTATTATTTTATGAAAAAAGATTCTCCAAACTAAACAAACCTGTTTGACACATTCCAGCTCATGTTTCATCAAGTCATATTGAGTTTCCAAGTCAACGTACTTTTGTTGCAGGAGATCTTTTTGCGCCAACACCTCCAGGCCATATTCGGCTGCCTGGTTCCTCTCCTGGCAGGCCTTCTCCAACTCTTGCTTCAGACGGAAAAAATCTTTATGGATGTCTATTGGCTCAGTCATAACTAATTAATGAAATTCAATTTCGCATAATTTAAAAAATGTAAAAATACGTAAAAGACTTTACGATAAAAAAATTTAACACCGTAAAAAATGAAATAATGATAGGATAAAAGGACAGGACCGATCACTCATCCGCCATTACGGATTGATATACACGGAGCATAGAACAGACAGACAGACTAAATAAATAGAAACATAAAATAACAGATGTTAGGAGTGGCCCCTGTAAAAAAAATTCATTTCTCTCATACAGACGCACATGCACACAAACTTACACATGTGTTAAGTTAACAGGAGCCCTGATTGATATACTATCATACAACGTATAATGGTGATATCAATTTTGTTCACTTCATAATTATAGTTTGTGGCAGAGGTTCTGTGTGTGTGTGTGTGTGTGTGTGTATGTTTAAATGGTGATAATTGATAGTACGGATTAATTTTATATTATTTGTATTGGGCAAATAAATTGCACACGCTAACGCACACGGTCTTCGATCGATATCTCGAATGAATCATAAAATGAAACGTGGTTGGTTTAGTAAATTATCAATTCTCTACACTCAAATAATAGTGACTAACAAACACTGTCTAACAGTAACTTGTAACACTGATTTGATTAACATTAAATATGTCTAAAAAGTAAAAATATATATACATATTGGGAAATATGTTTTTATGGGCTGACCGTTAGGCGTAAAAAGCTATGGATGGGGCATGTCAAATATAAGATGTTTAGTTAAAAGAATTTATTTAGCAGCCAGTAGGGGTCAAAAAATTGTGACAAGTGGTTGGGAGGGGTAAATTGTAAGTGTTTCTTTGTGGTGTCGTCCACCTCTTTCATGAATATTTAAGTTTTTTTTAATGTAAAGTATGTATAAACAATCAATGTATAAATTGTGTATACATACCATAGAACAGTGTCGCTGTTGTGTGTGTTAGGTTAGTAGTTAACCTCTTAATGTGTGTTAGCGTGTGAATGTCTTTTCTAAAATTATAAGTTATATATTAATATTAATCACCAAATCATGTGTAAGCTTCAACTGATCTGAAATCAGTTCAATCACATCGGAAGCAATTTTTTTGTTAAAATTTTAAAATTTATGTTATGTGAATGTATTTGTTTATAGGTGTATGTGTGTTTTTGTGTCTTTCACACTATGACAATACTGCTGACTATACTGTGATTATGATTAGTGTTATTAAATTATAGTTTCTTTAAAAATAATTTTTTGAAACAAACTTCAAACAAAAATTATTTAAATTTTGCACAGAGACTTACAGTTAAACAGTTGTAAATTAACATTTGTAAATAAAAATATGTAGTTTTAAATTCATTTCAAACTCATTTTAAATTAATTTTATAAAAAAATTAAAATCATCATCATCCTGTTAAGAACAAGACTAACAACTTTGCAGTAGAATAAAAATACTTGAAATTGTAAAATTATTTTTCAAAACAGGTGGTAGTCATTGGTTTTGTGATAAACTTATTTAATTAGGGTAATAAATGAATCGGTAACCATTTGTGGAGGGAAAGGGGGGGGCGGCAAAAAAAGATGAACAAGAGTTATACCCCTCATGGACAGCCCTTTGTGACCTTTTTTCTGCTTGTAAAGTGTTTTTCTATATATAAACTTGTTTGTTAAATTTTAGCTAACAAGCTATTTCACAATGACCATGATAGTTTTTTTTAGCAATTTCAAAAATCATCCATCATTATTGTTATTTAAACAGTCTAACTTTGTTTACATCATTTTGCAGTTATAATCAGTTGAGAAAACGATGGCTGATGATGAGAATCAGATGGATCTGGAGGAGCAAGTCACCAGGTTGAAGGAAGAGCTAGCCACACAACATGAATTGATAGAAACGTTTAAGACCGACCACGCTGCTGACCTTGCTACTTTGAAACAAAAATTTGAATCTGATACAGCCATTGTCGCAGAAACCATGCACGAACTGTGCAGTGAGCTGAAACTACTGAAGAAGGATTCTGACAACGTCCTATTGGTTCGAGACAGATGCGACGAGTACATCATTCGACTGGAGGAACAACATCTGCAATTGGTAGATTCAGAGGAGGAAACAAAATTAAGAAGTCCTGGTAGTAGAGAGGAGACGGATCTGCAGGAACAAATCACCAAGTTGAAAGCACGGCTAGCCACAAAACGTGAACGGATTGCCACACTGACGAGTTTATTAAAAGCCAACAAGACAACTGCTAAAACTTCTCTTTCTACTTTGAAACAGAAATACGAATCTGAGAAAGTCATCGTCACAGAAACCATGCACAGGCTGAGGAGTGAGTTGAAGTTGTTGAAGGAGGAAGCTGTCAACTTCCAATCAGTGCGAGGGATGTTTGCCCAGAGATGCGATGAGTACGTCACTCAACTGGAAGAACAGCGTCGACAGTTGATAGCTGCCGAGGAGGAGAAAAAAATTTTGAGTGGACTTTTGGAGCAGGCCATCCAACGGAAACTGGTTCTCGAACAGAAACTCGAAGACCTGCAGTTTGACTGCAGAAAAAAAACAAAACCGTTTATGATATGCATATTGTTATTTGTTATTTATATTATTTACAATTATTACGTCTGAATGTTTTTTATGTTATATTTTCAACGACAGCGACAAATATTATATAGATCTTTTGACATTTATGTTATTAAGTTTTATGTAATCAACAAACTACTGGTTGAAAGTTTTTGAGAAGCGCCTCTTCTGTAGGTATTGAGAAGGGCTTAGTCTTTTCTTGAAAATTAAAATGTGTCTAACATTTTTTACAGTTAAAACGAATCTTTATTCGTGTGCTATGTGATCTAATGGTAAATTTCATTCATGTTAATGTCGGGCTCCATTGTAGATCATGTCCGTGAAATCAAAATGTCACATGTGTTTTTAATCTGTTTTATTTTTTCGATGATCGTTTGTCATCTGTTAACGTGCACGTCATAACAATTCCGATTTTAAAACTACCGACAAATGAATTTTGAATTGAATTAACCCTAACTGCATTTTTTTCTAAACTTCGAATTTACTTTAACTGGTTATTTTATATCCTAACTTAAATCGTAAAAAATGTTTTTTGTTCTGTTAATAAAATCAGAAAAATAAACTTCCCATAAAAAGTTCGTTATAGTTTTAAATAACTTAATAGAAATTTGTAAAGTAGAAGAGTAAAATGAAGTTAATTGTCCTCAAATTATGAAATTTTAGTTTGCTAGCGTTATCGTCTTTACTAGTAATGCATCCAATACGAAATGTAATGGATTCACTGTCCCACGAGGTACAGAGGTAATTCTCAACATCCGTTCTTTTACTATTCTGTGGTTTATTGGCAACCTTGGTATTTATCACTTACTCTGCATTTTTAGGGTTAAGCAGTTCCATTTAAATGAATAAATGCCAGAACCCGAAAGATGTAAAATAAGAAGTGTTAACATATCTAGGTTGCTACTCCTTCGTTCGTTGTAACGTATCATTAAGTTGGTAGTGTCGTTCTGGTTATGAATATAAAAGATAAATATGATAAAAATTTCCTAATTAAATGTGCACATTTACATGCAAATATTACATAAATTAATAAACGAGTAAATCTGTTGAAATAATTGAAAGATGATTGACAAGACATTACCCGTTAATCATTTGAATGTGGTCGGAGCAGATATCGATTCTAACGAGGTCCATTGTCATGTTCAGTGTTGAGTTGATGGGATTGAGATTGATTCTAATGTATTTAACTTCATAGCTTCCATCCTTAATGTACTGCACTGGTTCGCTCTGTTTAAAACGTTTTGGTTCATTTATTTATTATTCAATCAATCAATCAATAATTCATTCATTCATTCTAAAAAAAATGAAAGGTTTTATAACGCTAGTTAAAAACTTTTAGTGTGTTTGTTTTTTGAAACATAACTAATTTGAAATACGGTTAGATAAATTTCTAAGTTTTAAGTTTCGTAGATTCTTTTCAGCTATATCAAAGATCTAACTTTCAAACATTCTAAATACTACTTAAAATGATCTTAAAAAAACATTTGATAGCTCAATTTCCACGGCAAACCTTGTTATAGCGAGGTACTTTAAACACCAATGAAGAGACGTTGGGCGCGTTTCCCAGGTAGAAATTGACAGAATCAACATTCTCAAGTGCCATGAACACGTTAACCAGCTGGAAAGTGAAGGAGCTGTTGTAGAAGTCAACGTAGGCGAGACGGATTGGTGGGATGGTGTAAGGACTTCCATGCATCAGCTGGAGGTTTGAGAAAACGTTGAAGAGATGGGTTGCCTCGAAGAAAGGGCAGGTCGCTATGTAGGGATTTGGGTGGGGTTGAAAGGCTATAATATTATATTTTATTTACATTATAATACATATTTTATTATTATATCATATTATTACTTGTTTATTTTATTTTATATTTTTATTATAGAATAATTATTTGATTTGCTTGGAAGTGTATTTGTTCGAATGGTCGGATCAATTTAGAGACTTGTATCAACAAGAGCGTTGTCGTCTTTTTCGATTTGATCAAACATGTTTTAACACTATTACATTACATTTACATTTTAATAATAATAAAAATAATAATGATGATGATGATAATAATAATAATAATATTAATAATAATAAAGATGATGATAATAATAATAATCTTAATAATATTGATAATTGAGTGTGCATTCGTATGCTTCAAATTAAAAAAATTAATTCTAAAGTTCGATCTATTTTTCTGGAAACAGATAAAAGTAGATCACGGTCTTTTTTGCTTATTATGGAAAATGTTCTGCAAGAAACGTCAATGATTTTCCCGTTATAGAAACATTTTTTAGTGAAATTTGACATGTGGTTACTCTACTCGCGTGTCGAACTGCAACAGTTCGAAATCCAAATTTTTATTACGCTAAATTTAACACCATCCTTAACAAAAATATCTATTGTTGGAACCTCAGCACCAAAATTTTGAAATAAAAAGTTTCACAACTCGATTATTTCGTTCATGCCAGGTTGTCATATTTTTTTAGGTGTTTTGCATTACGTTACGGATGTGGTTTTTGAGAAGAATTATGAAAATTAGTTGGACATCCCATACTTCGAATGAGGATGTATTAAATCAGTCCGGTTTAAAAAAAAAGGGGAAATTACTACAGACGGGGGCGGTTGAAGTTTTTTGGTCACACCATATGGAAGGAAACAATGGATAATGTAACAACTATTGGAAAGATTGCTGGGAAAAGAGAACGCGGTCAACAACGAATAACGTTCGTGAAGTCCTTGTGTAATTTATTAAATATGACCACATTTCAACTCTTACAAAGTGTTAAAGATCGGGTTTTGTGGAGGTCGATGGTCGCCAATGTCCTGAAAGGATATGGAACGAGAAAGAACAGGAGTGTGTGGAATATGGAAAGGACTGTAATTGTTTACGACAGTTTTAGTGAGACCAACTTTTTAAGGAGAACAAGCTTGGGTCGTCTTCGTCCCTTGTTTCTGTTGCTGTTGAGGATGGGGACAAGAATGTAAATGATGGTGTCGTAGAAAATGACGACGACGACGATGATGATGTTTCTAACGAGGTTGATGATAATGAATAAGAATCTAATTTTGCTGCTTCTGATATTGATGGTGAAGGTGATGTTGATAAAGATAATGATGATGGTGATGATGAAGAAATGATTGTTGATGATGGACTGGATGATGGTGGTAATGAGGTTGTTGATGATGATGTAGACAATGATGAAGAGTTTGAACAGTCCACAGCTGACGATGACGACGATGATGATAAGTTTGACGACGAATTTGATGTTAATGATGATAACGATGAGTTGGAGGATGCTGATGTTAAATCTGACGTCTGCTCATTTGTTTTAGAGCTCATGTTTCTGGAAACTGCATTTGAAAATGATTTGAGAGTTAAATTAAATTTGAAAAAAAAATTTATAAATTGTTTAAAATATTTTTTAACTTATTAAAATAATTCAACCTAATGATAGCCAAACTTTACTGGCAAAAATTTAAACATAAATAGAAAACCAACCAATTCGTAATTACAAATTTTTTTAAAGAAAAATTTCATCAAATTTTTTCATAAATTCGTCATTAATCAAATGAATATTCTGAAAAACTATAAAACAGACCTGCAGTAACAAGAGTTATAATGACAACCGTAAAACCTAAAGCTGGTGCTACACTGGTTAACATGGCCTTACAGAACCATTTTGTGCTAGCTAACATGCTAGCATCTTTTGGTTTTCCAATTTGCATAATTTCTAATAGTTATATTATTTTATAAAATTGACTTATAATTTTTTAAAAATTATTTTAAATAATGTTAGATCGTTGGGTAATTGATCTATTAATTAATTTTTATTATTCAATTTAATTTAATAATTGATTTATAGGATAATTTTTAATGAATTATATTTCGATAGAATTAAAAATTTCTTTATAAAAACTTCGTTTATTAATACACAGGTTAAGAAAAATTTGAAGCATCCATCATTATAAATGACTTTAAAGTCATTATTATTATTAATATTTTTTATTATTATTATTATTATTATTAATGTCGCTTTGCTTATAATCATAAAAAATAACAATTAGTAGTAGTAGTAGTAATAGTAGTTGTTGTTGTAGTAGTAGTGATCAGTGTTGTATAGTAATCGGATTACAAGTAATCCGATTACGTAATCGATTACATTTTTTTGAATCTGTAATCTGTAATCGCATCATTTATAAAAGTAATTTGTAATCTGTAATCAAATTACATTTTTTGTGTAATCTGTAATCTAAACAGGTGTCACGATTACTTTATTTTAGATTACTTTAACGACAACAATACCTAAGATTTTTAAAATTTAAAGTTAAAAAACTAAAAAATGACTTATTCCAAAAGAAATAGTTTATCCATTGACGACGTATGCTTTTTAGTTAGACCGCTAAAAAGTTGGTCTGCTCAAAAGCGTTATGAAGCAGGATAATCAAAGTCGCTTTTGGTTCAAACTTGTTTGAAATTTCATGAAATTTTAAAAAAATGCAATTTTTAAATTATTTTATGAATAATTACAATTTAATAATTCAATAATTCATAAAACTATGTGGCATTCATTAAATAAAATTCTTATGATGTAATCTGTAATTTTAAAAAGTTTGATGATGTAATCTGTAATCTGTAATCGGACACATCATTGCAAAGTAATCTGTAATTTGTAATCTCAAGCTAATTTTAAAAGTAATTTGTAATTTGTAATCAGATTACTTTCCAAAAGTAATCTATACAACACTGGTAGTGATATTAGTAGTAGTAGTAGAAGTAGTAGTAGTAGTAGTAGTAGTAGTAGAAGTAACAGTAGTAGTAGTAACAGTAGTAGTAGTAAAAAATAATAAGAAAGAGAAAAATAACAATAAAAATAACGTTACAACTGTTTAATCAATGAAATGTTAATTAGTTTTATATTTTATTAGCATTAGGTTGTTTTCAGAAGTAATTTATTAAGAGCCTTAATTTGTTGGCGTCGTTGTAGCAGTTAATTTTAAAATATTGCCAACAGATGGCAGGGTAGTTTTAATTTGGAAAATATAAATCATTTTATTAAGAACATATTTCATATATTTCTTTAATTATTATTCGCCAACAACATGAGAACAATGAATTTTTTTCACTTTATCGGGCTAATTAACTGTTAAAAACAGACATGTATTACACTACGCACGCACACACACACACACACACACACACACAAACACAAACTTTGGATACAAATTTTGCCAGAAATCACCATTCTGAAGAGACCACAAAAATTTTAAATCAATATATATTTACATAAATGTTTTGTTAACTTTGAACCTTTTAATTCTATCAATAATATTCATCGGTAGGGAATTGGTAAGAAGTTAAGCCCATGGAATCATATAATTCATGGTTAAGCCAAAGCAGTTACACTTCTAATTTAAGATGAAACTCAAAAAAGCCTATATCTTGATTGAAGATATATGCACAAAAGTATAAACCTGATTAAAAACTTCAACAGTTCAATTGAAATCATAAGTTTTATTATTTAAGTTAAGGAGCTGTCTATAACGACGTCACGTTTTTTTACGTTTTTCGACTCGCTTTCTCTACCTGTTACAATTTACAAACCTTCTCATAAAAATTATGTGACAATTTTTAATTCTCTGTTTTGAAAATTATTCGTAACACTTGAAAAACATATTTGAATAACTTCCATGGTAATACCTATTAATATTTTTTGGTTATGTAGCGCTTGTAACTGCGATTAACTTTTAAAATTTCTATGGTTTTGTTTTCTACAGGTTTTAACAAAAATCGCTTCAAAAATTGCGAAAAATGAAAGGGAAAGGAGAAAAAAGTGGGAAATCCTCGTCGAATTTGTCAAATAGTGATGAATCGTTTCCCACTGTCAGGCCGATTGATTCCAAACTTTGCAATAAAATCCTAAATGGTCTGGGTCTTGATGATGCTTTTTTAAAATTTATTAATAAATTTAATTTAATAATTTTAAAATTTAATAATTATTATAATTGTTATTGACATTTTTCCCATTTAACTGTTATTAAGCATTTTTTGTTTTAAGTTTTTGTCTCTTAAAGTTAATTTAATTTATTTTTTTGATAAATAAAGGTAGGTTTTGTTTATGAATTTGTGACACAAGTTAAAAATTAAAATTTATGGTGGTTAGCCACTCTAATCTAAAATTAAACTTAAATTAGAAGTAATAATATAATATAATAAAAAATAATTATAGTAATTATTAATATAAAATTATAAGAACTACCTCAATGGTTTTATTGGCTGTTTTTTAATCTGAACTATATCATAATATATAATTCTAGTCTAGACTTTATATTATTATTTTTATGTAAATATATCAAGCAATCATGGCAACACTTTTACTTGATTACAACCCCATTACAGATTACGCATTATTGTTTAAATTATTTAATCATTTAATTAAATTATTTAAAAAACCATTCAAGTTGTCAACGGCAGCGACCACAACGACTTACAATATGGCGACATTGACTCTATTTACATTGATTTGGAGCTGTTACTGTCGGCCATTTCCAAGCAGGCCAAACTGCTGAATGGGGAGATACAGATGCTTAATTCCTGGCAAGAGAAGGGCAAGGTTGGATTGAGTCCAGCGGCCAGTAGCGGCAACCAGGTGAGTTATTATTATTATCATTTTTTAATTATATCTATTTTGTCAATTTATTATTTCAATTTATTTTTTTCCATTCTCCCGTCCAAAGCCTGACTGCTCGCCGGCGCCATCTACTTCTCAGAAGAGACACAGCAAGGGTAAACTGGGGGATGAACGCCCCGTGAAAAGGATGAGGACGGACTCGGGTAGGGCCACCTACGCCCAGCCTGTTTCTTACAAAGGGAAGGGAAAGGTTTGGAGTGAAATATAAATTTGTCTTTACAATTTTATAAATTTTTGTTCCTTGTTACTATTATTGTTGTTGTTATCATTATTGTAGTTATTATTATTATTGTCTTGAAGAGTTTATCTGTTTTAATAGTTATGAAACAACAAGTTATATTTTTTTAACATTTTTTTCAAATCTTCAGAACCAGCAGCAATCGGAGAGCTATGATACGACCAAATCCTCGACTCAGCAACAACAACAGCAGATAAAGATCCCGAAAAACATAACGCCCCTTCGATTCTGGGCCATGGTCGAGCCCTACTGCACCGACGTCACCAAGGAGGATATAAAATTTCTAGAGGAGCAGATAAAATTATGTGAGGACATCGATGAGTACATGCGCGTCCCTGCTCTAGGCCGACACTACACCGAGAAGTGGAAGGAAGAAGATGAGTTGATTGAAAGAAGAGAAGGTTGGTTGATTGGTTGGTTGGTTGGTTGGTTGGTTGATTGATTGGTTGGTTGTTTGGTTGGTTGGTTGATTGATTGGTTAGTCAATCGATTCACTGATTTGTTGATTGATTGGTTGGTTGATTGATTCACTGATTGGTTGATTGATTGGTTGATTGATTCACTGATTGGTTGATTGATTGAGTAATTGGTTTGCTGCCGGTTTGGTTATTTTTATAGTTGTTTGGTTGAGGGTTTGGTCATTTTTTCATGCATTAACTTGTTGTTCTATTAAATAAATTAATTTTTCTCATCATTTTACGTTAATATAAATAATTACTTTCTGATATTATTATTACAATAAATTGTTAAACTAAATTATGGAAATATAAAACATTTAATTATTTTTAAATCAAGTCGAGAAGATGAACAACAAGAGGAAAAGTTCTTCCTCCTCATCATCACAACAACCACCATCACAACCACCACCGCCACCATCATCATCCAACAAAAATGATGACGATGGCTCCATGATAAAAAGGGATTTCGAAACAAAAAGGTAAGTAAGATGATCACTAATTCTCACTAAACTACCATTTAAACTTTTTTTATTTTTAGCAGTTTTTTCAAATTATAACAATAACAACTGCAGATGAATTGACTTATGATTCAAATTGTTTGCCATATGTTCATGCCAATTTATTTATTTATTAATAATATAATATAATATTTATGTATGAATAATATAATTAATTTTTACACATGCGGGAGTGAGAGTAGTTCGATATACGGTCCGCTGACGCAACGATTGGTTCAAGCTCTTGTCGAGGAGAACATCATTATCAGTAACGATGACATCATCAGTGACGACGATGACGATGATGCCACCAACAATAACAATGATGATGATGACGATGATGCTGATGGTGACGTCATGATTTCGGATGCCGGTTGATTTGTTGTTTTTTCTGGTCACTTCATATTTACCATCATCACCGTCATCATTGCAATAAATTCATTCAGACGCCATTGAAGCGGCCACAGTACCGTCGGCCACACTCGCCAGGCAGCTGAATGTGGAAGCTGACGCTTTGGAGGATAGGATCAAGAGGGAGCTAGAAGCACTTGGTTGGTTGGTTGGTTGGTTGGTTAGGTAGCTAATTGATCGGTCGAGCGAATGATTGAATGATTGGTTGAACGTCTAATTGGTTGGTTGGATGGTCCTTGATTGGTTAGCTGGTTAGTTGATTGGTTGGTTGGTTGGTCTATTAAAGAGGAGAACGATAAGAATGATAAATGCGTTGGACAGGCATCCTAGACCCGAATGAAGACGACGAAAACGCCAGCCAATCAAAATGCGGGGAGGACGACAACGGTGACGACGACGATGACAACGATGACGAGATTTTGAGTGAGATAAGGAAGAAGCAGAGAGAGTTGAAGAGTTTGTCGCAGCAAAATGTTGCAGTGTTGAAAAATTTGTTGAACCTGGCCACGAAGGAGCTGGAGAAGCAGGAGATCAAAAAGAAGATTAGCTCCATAGACGCCGAGGTACCTTTTTATTATTATCATTTTTTTATTATTGTTTTTATTATTATTTTATTAGTAGTATTATTATAATTATTACTATTACTATTGCTATTTTGTGATTGTTGTTGTTGTTTTATATAAAGTAAATAGGACTAACAAAATATGATATTTTACGTGTAAGTTTAATAAATAGAAAGAGAATAAAATATTATTTTAATATTCATAGAGCAAAATTTAACTCTATCTCGTCGCCAGGTGGTAGAGTGCTACAAGAAGCTGCAGCAGTGCAAAGCCAAAAGGAAGCCACCGAATAGGAAGGATAGAGATAATTTCTTCAAATTATTGCAAGATAGGAAGGAGCTTTTGAAAGCACTGCACGCTAATTAGCATAATTTATTCATTTTTATGCTAATTCGTTTACCATTGTTTATACCGGATTGTATTGTTATTGCTTTTTGTATACTTGTTTGTCAATTAGTTGATTGTGTTAATTAGTTGTGTCAGTTAATTAGCCAGTTGTTTTAATTTTATTGTTAATAGTCAAAACTTGTAGCTTTTATGTTATTTTTTGCAATTTTTTATTTTGTATTGTTTCGCGAGAGAGGAAATGATGTATAATTATAAATGAAATTGTAATTCGGGTTCAATTAGTCGTCCAATTATGGAAAGTTTCGTGTTTTCAATGGCGCTTTTCAATTTTTTTACGCATGCACGCGCAAAGAAAACATTTTAGCGTTCAAGTCGTGAGTTTCGTTGCGTTCGCGTTCGCGTTCGTACTCCACAACCAAAGAATTTGGTATAGGAATTGAAATATAGGACATCACGTTGGCCAAAAGTGTTTAGATGATTGTGATTATCCAGGCTTCCTGAGGTTACCCGCACAAACTGTTAATATAACAAATGTGTTTCAGTGAATAGCATACGACACGATTGGGATGTTAGCAGGATATCCTTATCTTGAAGTTCCATGCGTGACGTCATTTCTGCTCGCTTCCGGCAAAATTCCGTGTGGAGTGTAAAATCCCATGTTTTATGTTTAATGAATAACTAGGATATGTGAACAGACTGAGGCACTATCTGGTCCCCATCGCCATCCTCATTATTTATATCAATTGGTAACATCCAACTAGGTTATAGTTAATCGCTTGAATGAATTAGAATAATTAATAAATTATTGTTTCAATTCTCTAGCTATCTATTATTATTATTTTATTATTTTTATTATCATTATTTATGTTGTTGTTATAGTTTGTATTGTACTCTTCACATATTATTGTTACCGTTCGGCTAGGCAGTCAATAGGATTGCGATGTCTCTAGCGTTACTGTTGAAAATAAGTACTATGTAAATGCTCTAAATACTTAGCGACTCTGGTCTTGAAATGTTTGTTATTTGCACTGACGGGGTTCGAATACTTACGGCACCGAACCCAATGGCATCATTTGTCTTGTGTGTCATGTATGGTAATAAGCACTGTATCATGTATGTATCGCAAGATGTATCATGTATGTATCACAAGATGTATCATGTATGTGTCGCAAGATGTTCACTTATGTATCGCAAGATGTATCATGTATGTATCACAAGATGTATCATGTATTTATCTCACAGGATGTATCATGCATGTATCACAAGATGTATCATGTATGTGTCACAAAATGTATCATGTATGTATCACAAGATGATTCATGTATGTATCGCAAGATGTATCACAAGATGTATCATGTATGTATCACAAGATGTATCATGTATGTATCACAAGATGTATCATGTATGTATCACAAGATGTATCATGTATGTGTCGCAAGATGTTCACTTATGTATCGCAAGATGTATCATGTATGTATCGCAAGATGTATCATGTATGTATCGCAAGATGTATCATGTATGTGTCACAAGATGTATCATGTATGTATCGCAAGATGTATCAGGTAGTGTGCCCCGTGTGGTGTCGACGTAACGTACAAATGTGCCACTAAATGAAGAACAATGCTTTAGTGATTTTGTATTTGTATTTGTATTAGTCTCATAAAGAACTACGTAATAAAAAACTTTTATTCAGATTTATTGCTACTGCTACTGTTTGTGCGTGTATGTGCGCGTGAAAATGTGTGTGTGTGTGAGTGTGTGTGTGTGTGTAGAATTCCTATGGATTTGTAGTCTTGTTTACAATAGTGAGAAAAATGAATGACTCAAATGTAAATTACGCTTTCAAATTTGTCAACCATGCTATGTATGTATTAGGTATGTATGTATGTTTGCACATGTTTGCGTGTGTATGTGTGTCTGTGTGTGTGCGTGCCTAAATTAGCACGTAATGTAATAAATGAAATGAATATTTGTATGATGGTCTGCTGACGGATGAGTAATATTTAACGTTTATTAATATTCCTTGGTCACGATCACAAACACCAACATGAGATTAATTTCGATTGAACTCTTTCAGTATCGACCGCTACAGAACCAGTTAACTGTCGCTAGGAACGCTGCTGATGCTGCTTTCGATGTGGTTGGTGGTATGTGATGATGACCAAGAAACTAATTGCTCTCAATTACGTTAATTTATCTACCTCTGCGTAAGTATTTGCCGCCATGGTAACTCAATTACTTAATTAATTAAAGTTAATAGTTATTATTTCTTGTGATATTTTTTGCACGTGTATGTTTGTGTGTGTGTGTGTGTGTTAGTGTACGTGTGTTTTTATATGAAGAGCGGCTGTTTCTATGTTTTCTAATGATTCACCAATTAATGTCAAATTGTTTAAAAACATTTTTTATAACTTTCAAATATTTTTGTAAACGGCCAACTGATCGATCCACAGTTTCCTGTAGAAGTAGAACCATCTGCACAAAGCTCTTCTTTGGCATTTGGCATATATTAACTATTTTGGGTAATATACCAACCCATCGGCCCATGCAACCAACTAATTTTTAACTACCGCGTTTTCCTGCAACCAACCTGGTCGCAAACAATCGAGCAAGACATGAAAGCTCTAAATTTAAATGAAATGGATACAACTGATCGTCTAATTTGGCGCAAAAAGTTGATGGCAAAGAAAACAGCGTTCTACCTCGGGAAACCGGGTCTCTGGACGCAAAACGAAGATCAGATCAACTAGTTCATTTCGAGGTTGTCCCGATGACTTTATGAACCTTGAATGATCCATCAACAATAAATGTTGGAGGACAGAGGTAGACACAAAATACATACATACACGATATGTAATTAGAATGTAAAGTAATTTATGTAACATACATGTAACATTTGTTACATAAACTATTTTATATTTTAATTATATATCTTGTATATATGTATTTTGTGTGGTGTGTGTGTGTATGTGATATAATTATATATATATATATATGTGTGTGTGTGTGTGTGTGTGTGTGTGTGTGTGTTTGTGTGTGTGTTTTAGCGTGGGTGGGTATTATGAATTTTGAAGAGTGCGTATTGTTTACATAAGACACCGATAAGTATAATAATAATAATAATAATAATAATAATAAAAACACTAGACATTGTAATTAATTTTTAATAATATTATTCTCCTATGAAATAACAGTAATAATAATAATATAGTACATAAATATAATTTAATTATAGTATATAATAATAATAAAGAAAGATAATAATAATAATGATGATGGTGATGATGATGATGCGAGCTGGGGGCCTGATAGAAAATACATTGGGTGTGTATTTTTAATTAGAACTGAAGACGAATTTGCGATTAGTAGTAGTAGTGGTGGTAGTAGTTAATTGTAGTAATAGTTGTATTATTATTATTATTATTATTATTAGTAGTAGTAGTAGTAGTAGTGGCTGTAGTTGTAGTAACATTAATAGTAGTTACATCAGCAATAGCAGTACTAGTATTACTACAAGTCGTAATATAATTTTCAGTAGTAAAAGTTGAAAGAAATAAATAGGAGAAAAAAATAAAGAATAGTATTTGTGACTGGCTATTGCGGCCCTGGGTTTGCTGACAGAAGGAAAAACAGAAAGAATGTTACTCAGTTGACATTTCATATTTCAATTCTTGGTGTCTGTCGCAGAGTTGGTAGGTTCTTAAAAATTTGACGACAATCGAAATAGTTGTACAAATGCCTAGTTATGTTTGCACTGGCGGGTACTTTCATGCACGTTTCATACACGTACATACTTGTGTGTACGTCTATGTGTGTATGTTTGCGTGTGTTTGCATGTATGTGGGGTTATGTGTGATCGTAAGAAGGCTAGTTTGTGTTTTATATGTACTTAGTATGTGTGTGTATTTGTATGTACGAGTGGTGTTTGTATATTTGAGTACGTGTGTATATGTGTTTGTATGTAAGTGTGCATGCATGTATGTGTGTATACATGTATGTGTGTGTGTGTTTGTTTGTGTGTGTTTATCTATATGTTTTGCAGTAGTGTTTCTATGTACAACATGACAATAACAACCTCGACACACAACCATCATACCTGTATTAGCGGAGCAAACTGTAACTACTTGCGTATCAGATATTTGCACATTTCATAGTCGATCAGATTCGAACGATTCAACATACAATGCAACGCATGTCCTAATGTATGTACTGCATGTACAAATGCATATTTTAACGATTGTAAAAAAAACTATTAAATGCATATCTTTGTATACACACAGGTAATACAAATATACATAATGTATGCCTTAATGATTGTACTGAACATACAACACAATGCATACCTTTGTATACAAACATACACAATGATCTTATTAATACCGGATCCTACTTAAACTCTACTTGAGCCTTGCATGATAAATTTGCAGTTTGATTAGATTAGAAAAAGTTGGAGAATAGTTGAGTTTTTGCAAATACCAAGTTAAGGGTATTTCGTATTTAGGTGTGAACTTGCCAGAAAGTGGTATTGGTATTTTGTTTTGTATTTTATGTACGAGAATGGTATTTGTATTTGTGTCCGTATTTGTATTTATTGATATGTATTTAGTGCGCACTTCAAATACCGATACGACGTTTTGTACTCCGTTCTTCTACACCACAAATATCCACCACAAATAGATTCCATAACAGGCAAATGTGATTTCTATCAATTTTAAATTAAATATTATATAACGAAATATATTTTAAGCCATCCAGTGAAATTAAACATGGTATTGGCATTTATGCTGTAAAGCTAATGTAATCATATGGTAAAGCATTGTAATGTAATGTAATAGAATGTCTTGCCTTAAAATTAAGGTTATGTAATGTAGACAAATAAATGTTTGACAATTTAATCTACTTAATGCAATATAGAACAATAAACTTGAGGTTAGGTAAGGTAATGAAGTTTGTCCTATGTTATGCATTGTTATGGCAATGTAATGTAATGTCATTTGATTACACATTATATTACATAATTGTGTAATCTAATGACAATAAAAGTTTAAAGATAATACTAGAGAAGACAAGCAGACGTGCAAATTGAATAATCCACTAATAGCACATATACAAAGACGTTTTTGGTCTACCAAAAAAGAGCTCGTAATTTACAGCCATCATAAAATGTGTACTTACGTCAGTCAAATGATGATTAGTGATTAAATGACGCCAAAATATTTGGGTGTGGCGAGCCTTTAAATATTCTCGAAGCTATAATATAATATCTTCTACGCTATAATATAATAGTTATTATAATTATAATCATGATAATTATTATATTATCGTCATAATATAATTATTATGAAGTAGTAGTAGAAGTAATAATAAAAACTTTAATAGGGATAGCAATAAAAATATAAACATTTTCGAAACGCGGACGTAAAAGTTTACTGAAAACTCATCCAACGGTTCTTTATAGACTTGTTTTTTTCTGAGATTTCTATAAATAACGAAAGTGTAAACAAAATTAACTTCAATGTATCTAAACTTCGATGTATCTAAACTTCGATGTATCTAAACTTCGATATATACAAACTACGTTAGATTTAAACATCCGATGTATGCGTTTACACGATATACTAGAGGTAGCATGATAAATTCGCAGTTCAAAATGTAGGTGCATTCAAAAGGTTCGATATATCCTAAATTAATACCGTTTGGTTTTCAAAATTTTACATTATATCACACACACACACACACACACAAACACCACTCACAGACACACACAAACACACACACACACACACACATAGACACAAACCACACACAAACACACCAGCGTTTTATCCTCAATATTATAGATGCTAATGAACATTCATTAGAATAGTTTATAACTATGAATGAATGAAGGAATGAATGAATGAAGGAATGAAGGAATGAATGAATTAATGAGTAAATGAACGAATAAATGAATGAATGGGCAGATAGATGAAACATAGAATAAAGTGCGAAATAGCAGTAAAACCATTGAGTGAATGAATGAAATAACTAATGAATGAATGAATATATAATTAATAACAGTTAGTCCCTCTAGTTAAATATAGCTTCTTCAATATTTTATTAATTTAACTATTCATATTAAACGCTAAAATTGAAATATATATATATATATATATATATATATATATATATATATGTATATATATATATTGGGATTAGACTATCATAAATACAATTATTTATGAAGATCTCTGCGTTTTGAATAATGCCGATAACGCAGAGATCTTTATAAATAATTATATATATATATATATATATATATATAATTCATAATTTAATCAATATGTGTTATGCATATATGAATGTTTGTTTGTTTGCCTGTATGAATGTATGATAAAAGCTATGAGGGAGCTGAAATCAATTTCAGGTTCCGGTGTTTATTTATATTCCTGGTTCCCGCACAGAAAGGTTCTTTGTTGCTCCCTTCATAATACAAACAGAATTAAATTTATGTAATAGTATTGATATGTATTATTTTTTGTAGCGTTTGTCATCCGGATTGTACGTGCGAATGTGTGTATGTATGCATGCATGCATGTATGTATGCATGCATGTATGTATGCATGCATGCATGTATGTATGTATGCGAGTTGATTTAATACCGATATTATACAGTGTATTTCGATTCTCTTGAGTTGAAATATCTTTCAAGTATTGTCAGGTTATAGCAAATAGCAGCATAATACGTATTTATACACACACACACACACACACACACACACATACAGTGTTTTACCAGCATTCACCTATATATATATATATATATATATATATATTACCAACATATATATATATATATATATATATATATATATATATATATAAACACACGCATGTAAGCATACATTTCGAAGTCTTCAGTAGCTTTAATTTTAACTTAAATTAATTATAATATTCATTTGAATATTTATTAATAATAATAGCAAAAAAATAATAATTATTTTTTCTCTATTATTGTTATTATTTAGTGATTGATCAGAATAATAATGAAGACAGTTCAAGTGTTATTTTTTGATAAGAACAAGCATGCACGTACACGGATCAATTTATGATTTATAAATCTTCACTCTCTAGAGAAAAGAGTACAAATCACATAATTTTGATATAATCACAGATTAATTTAACTGATTTTACTGATATTATTTCATATTCCTAAAATTTCATATCGGGTAATTAATAAATAATAATAATAATAATAATAATAATAAGTTTTCTGATGACATGCATAAAGGCATTGTTGAAGTTTTAGTCACGATTGTTTATAGCGTTTTATATTTATAGTTTGAAAGATCAGTCATATTTGAACTGTTAAGAAAATAGAAATTATTATTTAAAAAAGAAAAAAATTAAAAATTGATAAACAGAGATAACAAAATAAAAGCACAGAAAGAAAAAAGTGATCCTTATTTAACTAAAAATGCCCTCGGACGGAGCACAATACGAAGTTGACCACCTCCTGAATCTAGAAATCACTCCCTCGTCGCTGGCCCAACAGGGTACAGAGGGCGACAGAAACTCTACCTCCTCCTCCTCATCCCTCTCCCCACAACTGGTCATCTCGAGACCAGAGGAAGCCATAATAAGGTTGCATGAACTCGACCGGACAAAATGTTTCCGACCTGTAAGGGTCATTCTTAAACTTGACCCCACCGAGATGAAGATTATTGATAAGAATACTAAAAACGTTGCCGAAAGAATTCCATACTACAGCATCACTCCTTGTCCTGAGACGTTTGTGAGGAGTGTGATGGACAAGTGTGGCAACTTGGTGCTCATGAAGATCGAGGATTATTTACAGATCGCACCGGCCCAGTTCTACATATTTCAGTTTGACACTAAAAAGGTTTTATGGTTTTTTGATTTGTTGTTGTTGTTGTTTCTTTCCATGAACGAGTGAGTTTGTGTTTGGTTCGTGTTTTGAAAGGAATGTCATAGTATTTTCATATTGATTCTATCGCAGTGTTGTTGGATATTACAACGTGTTTTTCGCTCCAACAATCTACATCTAAAAAAATACGAGAGAAAACACGTTTGCAAACATTCGTCTAAACAAACTAAAAAGCGCGAACACATGGAAAGACAAATAAATAAATATGACAACAAAAGCAAACACGAAGTCACCTCTGCAAAGATAGAACACTCACACAAACAAACACACACAAACACACACAGACACACACAGACACACACTCACACAAACAAACACACACAAACACACACAAACACACACAGACACACACAGACACACACTCACACAAACAAACACACACAAACACACACAGACACTAAAACTCTCATGCTAATAAACACATAATGGCTGTTAAAGACACAAATTCTGAGGAAACATAACAGCACACAAACAAACATATCAAAATAAAAATAGATATGTCATCAATAAACAATTATAAAGGAAAACACGTACACACACATATACAAAAATGCGTGCATAAATATACACTTATAGAAACAAACGACGAAACCAAAACATACATACACACATACATTCAGGCAGATAGATGAAAAACACAGGTATTTAAATACGACGCACTCACTATTGTAAATACTTTTAAAACAGGTGAACGTACAGACTGACACACACAACAACGCACACACACACACACACACACACACACACACACACACACACACACGTACGTACATACACAGATACACGCACGCATACTAACACCCACATACACACAGATATACACATTAATACACTCACACTAACACAAACACAGGCGTATGCACATACACAATCACATATGTATACACATTCACGCATACACACACACACATTTTCACATATGCATCATAATGCATTAAATTCTTTTCGTTTCATTAGCAGAAGTAAATGATTTCCACTTTAGTTACTACAGAAAAATTTTTAAAAGTTCTTATGAGACGGGCAGACTGTTCGTTATACGAACCCTCATATCAAATGGTAGCTAGTAGCTGCTATTGTCTGCTATCGTTTGTCATCGTCAATATTGTTGAGTGTGGTTCTCTTTCTTATTCTCTCTCTCTCTCTCTCTCTCTCTCTCTCTCTCTCTCTATCTGTGTGTGTGTTTGTGTGGCTGCGTGTGTGAATGTGTTTGTGTGTGCTGCTGAATTTGGAAAACTTAATGACTACTGAGTAGTCAAATTGTGTTCATTGTAAATGACTCCATTTTTGTTGAATTAATTTTAAAGATTTGTTTTGAGATGGTTGTGTGAAAGAAATTGAAGATGTTTGATGAGCGTTTGGTGAAAAAATAAATGAATGAACTCGAACGGCTAGTGATTATATTGGCCCACGTTAATGGAACGACCAAATGAATCAAAAATGACTAAATAACTGAGAAAAAAAAATTAATGAATGAACGAGAACAGGAATGAAAGAAGAAAGGAATGATTGTATTATGAATGAAATGATTGTGTGAATGAATTCTCAAAACAAATCGATGGATGGATGCATGAATGAATTTACAAATAATTTAATGAACAGATGAATGTATGAAAAACAAACGAATTAATGAACCAATGTATGAACGAACAAACGAACGAACGGGCGAACGCGAAATTTACAAACACTAATCAACAGACAGGCTATCAAACGTAATTGGTTAAAAAATTATTGTAAAACTTTGACTTATTCAAGAATCACTTCACCGACAACAAATAATTTTTATTTCCTGTTAATTAATATTTTCAAATATGCTGAACATAAAAATGGTACAACTCAGTCAATTAATCTTCCAAATTCAACAAAACTTTTAAAAACTCACCGATAAATATTTTTTGTAATATTAACAACAATAATGATAATAATAATAATAATTATGTACCATTTGTTTATTATTAATAATAAAAATCACAACAACTGCTACAACTGCAATAGTAATAAAAACAAAAACCACAACTACTGTTACTGCTACTGCTACTACCAATGCTACTACTACTACTGCTGCTGATGCTACTACTACTACTACTACTACTACTACTACTACTACTACTACTACTACTACTGCTGATACTACTAATGCTGCTGCTGCTGCTGCTACAACAGCAACAACTACTATTACTACTACTACTAATAATAATAAAAACAATTTTAATATTATTATTATTAATTATAGTTATAATTTAGCAATCACGCAACTGTATTGTCCTACACATAACAACGCCACATTATTAGCTGAACAATGACGGAGATATGAGTAAAATTTGCATTTATTATTATTTTATTATTATTATTGTTAATATTATTATTATTTTATTATTATTATTATTTTATTATTTTTATTATTATAGCATGTCTTTGATATTTTAAATTTGATAAAACAATTTTTATTTTGTTTTTCAGTAAACCTGCTTACGTGCTCACAAATCGTTCTCTACTTATTTAAAAAAAATACTTTGGAGTCACAGAAGCGGCCGCAAGGGCTGCAACATTCACGCAACACAACATCTGTGGTAACATCCACACCACAGGACGAACAAATAAATTCGTATCTAGCATCATCCATATCACACGACACAAACATTTCAAGTACAGTCTGCCTTTTTTGTATTCTGGCAGGAGAGCGTTCGAACGAGGTCACCGCGCAATGACTTCAACGCCGGACGTGGCAGTTTAACCGTCTGAGCTAACTTGTCAGCCAATAAATGTCACAAGTTTTTCAATAGGAGTTTTTTAATTTACGTGTATTATTATTATTATTATTATTATTATTTATTTATTTTTTTTTCACAGCCTGTCGCCAAAGAGTTTCTGAAAAATTTTGATGCTGCGAAGACGAAAGATAGGTGAGATTGTTCCCAGTTCTTTCTTTTTACTTCTTTTTCTTTCTTTCGCTATCTTTCAGTTTTTTTTTTACCTCTCTCTCTCTCTCTCTCCTCTTTCTTCTCTCTCTCTCCTTTTTCTTTTCTCTCTCCTTTTCTCTCTCTCTCTCTCTTTTTCAAACGCCCAGCAACATCATCACCACCTTTCACTGCAGTAAAAACGGTCCACCACCGGCTGCTGCAGCCTCGGCGAAGCAACCACTGGTCGGCACGTCGTCATCCTCCTCTAGGACGTCAATCAACATGGCCGATTGGTACGACGAGGAAGGCGCCAAAGGAACAGGTGGTGATGATGATGATGGTGATGATGGTGGTGGTGGTGGTGATGATGGTGGTGGTGGTGGTGGTGATGATGATGATAATGATGATGATGGTAGTGCAGGTGACGATGATGATGACGACGATAAAGATGATGATGATGTTGAAGATAATGATGATGATAATTGGGTTAAAGTTAACTGGCTGTAATTACTATTATAATTTTTACATAAATATATTTCCATTTTTTTTCCAAACCATTAAAAGATTGTTAACATAAAATTTTGGACGCGACTGTAGCTATGGCGACAATAAAGTACAAGCAGAAGTCGTTGCAGCTACCACCAGCGCGCACTGTCTTCCAACAACAGAACGACGATCAGCAGCAGAGGGATGTTTATTTGGTGAGACGATGATGGTAATGATGGTGGTGGCCATGATGGTGATGATGATAAAGAAGAAGATTATGATGAAGATGAAGTTGATGGTGACGATGATGATGTTGAAGATTTGGATGATGATGTTTTTTTTTCTACAATGATACTGCTATATCATCATCATCACCATCGCAATAATCACCAGCATCATCATCATCATTGATCATCATCGTCATCACAGGAACTACTGAATAGGTGTCTGGACGAAGTTGAGTTGTTGGTGACGAAACTCCAGGACGTTGCAGACGCCTACAAGCAGTTGGAAGAGAGGAAGAAAAACAGCAGGAAATCCGGATTTGGAGGTTTCTTATTCCCATTGGGAAGTTATCCCATTTTTTAATTTTTCTTCTTCATCTTGATTTTTTTCAGTTTTTTAATCATCCACTCTATCTTTTTTCCTTTATTCATCTATTTATCCATTTATTCATCCATCCATCCATCTATTCATCCATCCATCTATCTCTCCGTCTATATATCCATCCGTCTATCCATCCAACCATCCATCCGTCCATCCATCCATCCATCCATCCATCCATCTATCCATCCATTCATTCATCCGTCCGTCCTTCCATCAATCCATTCCTCCCTCCATTCATCCATCCATCCATCTATCCATCCACCACCACAGATGGCATGCTGGTCATGAGAGCTCGACCACCAACCAGAGAAGAGTTCATCACAGTCTTCCAGTACATTAAGCTCTCTTTCAATTTACTGGTCAGTACTACTATTACTACTACCACTACCCGCTACTATCGCTACTACTTCAACTACTATTACTGCTACTGCCTCTTCTACTACCACTACTTCTACAACAACAAAAACAATAACAACAACAATTACTACAACAACTACTACTACACTTACTTCTAATACTACTACTGCTACTACTACTACTACCACTACTTCTACTACTACCACTACTACCACTACTACTACTACTACTACTACTACTACTACTACTACTACTACTACTACTACTACTACTACTACTGCTACTACTACTACTACCACTACTTCTACTACCACTACTTCTACTACCACTACCACTACTTCTACTACTACTACTACCACTGCTACTACCACTACTACTACTACAACTACTACTACTACTACTACTAAATATAATTTTTATTTATATGCTTGACAAATGTAGTAATTAATTTTTTGTTAAGCTGGGACAGCCTTATATCATTTTGGAATGTTAAAATACGTGTTGTTAATTATTATTCTATATTGAGTTGTAGATGAATGAATGAGTGAGTGAATGAATGAATGAATGAATAAATAAATGAATGAATGAATGAATGAATGAATGTATGAATAAATGAATGAATGAATGAATGAATGAATGAATGAATGAATGAATGAATGAATGAATGAATGAATGAAGGAAGGAAGGAAGGAATAAACGACGAATAAAAAAACTAATGAATGAATAAACGAATGAATGAACGAACGAATGAATACATGAATGAATGAATGAAGGAAGGAAGGAAGGAATAAACGACGAATAAAAAGCTAATGAATGAATAAACGAATGAATGAACGAACGAATGAATACATGAATGAATGAATGAAGGAAGGAAGGAAGGAATAAACGACGAATAAAAAAACTAATGAATGAATAAACGAATGAATGAACGAACGAATGAATACATGAATGAATGAATGAAGGAAGGAAGGAAGGAATAAACGACGAATAAAAAAACTAATGAATGAATAAACGAATGAATGAACGAACGAATGAATACATGAATGGATAACTAAATAGTTAAATCACGAGAATACTCACAACGTGTTTCAATTTTTTTTTACGACGAAGGCCAAACTGAAGGGCCACATCAACAATCCCAACTCGCCAGAGATTGTCCACTACTTGTTCCAGCCGTTGGATCTGATCGTTGAGGCCAGCTGCCAGATCGTGGCTCGGAACGAGAAACCAATCTGGGAGGAAGTGATCACCCCTTTGCTGAACGACGAGACCATCACCTTCTTGGAGGACTGCATGTTCACAAAGGAGGTCGAACTCTGGAAGTGCTTGGGAACTGCATGGAATATCGGAGCCGGAGAGAAGTTCGTGGTGGTCGTTCTTAGTTTTATTTTATATTTTTGTCAACTTATTGAAATTTGCACTAGTGAGATAGTGTTTTATTTGCAAATGGTTGATGAACAATTTGTTTTGGCAAAAATACTTTTACTCCATTAACAAGAATTTTAAATATTTTCAACGTTTCATGTTTTTTTTCAATAACTGTCGTCAACCAGCTGATAGATTTTTTCCTATTTCCAGATCTTTTTGGATGCTGTGCTGCAGTAACATTCCTATGTACGTTCCGGTCTTCAGTGACGGGTGGTCTCCAGATCCCAAAATCATGCCACCCCTGTCGGCTTCATTCGGTCAGCAAATGTCTCCCAACTGGTCGAGACCACCCTCCCTGACAACAAACCAACCCAGACCGAGCCAACCACCATACAACCAGCAACAACTCCAATCACCCCAACAACCTTACCCACCCCAACAACTTTCTTATTATCCACCACAGCAGCAATACCCACCACCACAACAACCACAATTCCAGCCCCAGCAGCCACAATTTCCACAGCAGCCAGCCAACAAGAGACAATCTCAAATGGCTATGCAACAAATTAGGCAAGAAATACAACAAGTTGAACAACAACAGCAATATTTTCCACCGTCTCGTCCACAACTGCCTTCTCCAACTGCTCCTAACGACAACATGGTTGTCCATTCATAATTTCATAATTACTTTTCATAATTTATTTGCCCAGTTGAAGCATTAAGCTATTGAAATTTTCTTGTATTTTTTCTAATTTTTTGGCTAAGTCAACTTTTTTTCTGCACTACGCTCAAAGTCACGTAGACGGCTTGGTGTAGTTCAATTTCTAGATTCAATTTTTTTAATATTACTTTACGTCAACGTAAGCAACCATAAAATAACAACAGCAACAGCAAACAACAACTACAACCACAAATGGCGACAACAACAACAACATCAATAGCAAACATCAACAACAACAACAGCAAACAACATTAAAAACAAGCAAACAAACAACAAACGAAACATCAACAGATTTACCAGCAAATCCCACTATCGCAGCAGCAGTTGCACGACCAACAGCCTCAGCAGCAGCAAGTTGATTACCTCATCTCGCAAGGAAAAGAGTATGCGTCGACTGAAAAATTATTTCAAATTTTTTTATGAAAAACTTGTTGCAATATGTTCGGTATATACCTTATTATTTATAAAATGATAGTAATAATAAAAATATAGAAATTGAGTTATTGACTGAGCGAGTAAATAGCATTAAACAACTGACCAAACGTCCAACAAACTTAATGAGGCAAAATTATAGAGTAGTAATGTGTTATATGTCTGTGTATGTGAGTTTATGTGTATGTATTTATAATTATGCAAAATTATAAAGTAATAATGTGATGTATGTTTGTGTGTGTGTGAGCGTGAGTTTATGTGTATGTATTTATTCGACATTCCTGTTACATTTATAGTTAGAATTTTTTAGTTATGGGTGGCTTATCTACAAGTTTATCTTTTTTTGGCCATCCTTCAAATAAAAAAAAATGTAATTGTAGAGTCATAATTTACATTTTTAGCTTTGATGGGATCAAAAATATATTTTCCCCGTAACCAGCTTCATCATAGCGACGTACAACAGACCGGCGGAGAATAACCAAGAACTGGACGTTGAAAGGGGAGACGTCTTCGAGGTTTGAGTTCAATTTCATAAAAAAAAAAAGATTTACAATTTTTTTCATTCTGGTTATTATTTTTATTTCACATAAAATAATCTCGAATTATTCATTTTGTTACGATCATTGATATTCTGTTACGGCCGGAATGGTTTAAGTATATTTTTTTTAATTAATTGCCAATCAAACTTATCTTTAACTTCATAACTAACCGGTGTACGCAAAATTGACTAAATTTTACCGAATAGAACAATTTTACGATCAAATTCAAAAAAAAAACCATAAAAATGATGTAAGCACGATTTGATGCTACCAAATTCACGAAATAATTCTCAAGGTCCTGGAAGTGGGAAGGATGCGATCGAAGGTCCGATCGTGCAGCACGGGACTCATCGGATACCTGCCCATGTCTGTCATCCGGTCCTTTGAGGTCGTTCGCTCGTTTCTTCCTGTTGGATGCTTTCATTTTAATAAGAGTTGTGTTGCCTTGTGCAAGGAAAGAATGGCGATTTCTGTGGTTTCCATATGTCATTCTACTAACGCGAATATTTATAGTGATTTGTTAAAATTACCGTTGGTAGTACAATAATCTTTATATAAATTAACCTGGTTTATTATGAAACATATAAAATTCTATTAAAAATACTGGAACTGATGTTAATGCAGTCCACTTTAAACTTACAAACACAATTATGTTTTTACAGAATCAAACCGACAACACAATGGAATCAGGTGAGTCAATCTTCTTCTCTTTCAACTTTGATGCATAATAAAAACTGTTATAAAATTGGATTCTAATGTTTCAATGGATTCAAAACTCTGAATCAATTTCTATTAAAGCATTGTAGCATCATTTTTCTTCCATTGAAACATTCTTCTTCTCTTTATTACACAGCTCTGACTGACATGTTCAGACCTGCTTACATATTATTTTATTATCATTTTTATCATTAATTTTTATATTATTTACTATTATTTTATTATATTATATGAATTTATTTAAATTAATAATTATAACTTTCGTGCCACAAGGCTGTAATATACGCACACACTTTTTTAGAATGTGTGCGTTACATACGATGGTCTTCGGTATAGAAGAGACGGTATTCGAACCAGGTCACTGCGCAATAACAACGCGAGACACGGAAATTTTGCCGACTGGGCTAACTAGCCGACCAGAAACATCCTTACCTTTCATTTCTACAAATTTCCCTCACACATTAAGGCAAATCCGACCAGGAGAAATTGATCGCCAGGAACCAGATAAAAGCTGAAATACAGCAGCAACTACCAGAAGTTCCAAGGAAGCCAAAAATCGCTACGAACGGCGCGCCGATAGCCACAATTAACATCAGTGAGAAATCCTCGCCAGAAGATGTTAAACATTGGCTCGCTTGCAAAGGGTTCAGTCAGGAGTTAGTTAATTTGATGGTTGATTCATCATCGCCATCATTATCATCATCATAATCTTCATTGTCGTAATCATTATCAACATTTCACAATCATTACCATCATCATTGTTACCTCTATCATCAGGGTGCAATCGAGTTTGTCAACATTTGGCGGGAAAGAGATATTTGTGATGGACAAGAACGTACTCGTCAAATTGTTCGGTCCAGACGTGGGCGTCAAACTATTCAGTCAGATACTTGTTCAGAAGAATATATCCGGGGTTATTTTTCAACTTCTTCTTCTACTTCTTCTAAGTATTATAATTGTTATTATTAATTTTATTATTAATATTATTTTAATATTAATAATTATTTTTATATTAATAATTTTATAAATAAATTAATAAATTCCCCAACAGTACAAAACGTTGAGAGTATGCGAACTGAACGCCATATTGGAGGTAAGGAAGAAGAAGTCTGATAGACTGATGGTCGGTGAGATGTTCAATAGTCAACCCGACAATCCAATTCCTGGTTGGTTGGTTGTGTGACTGATTGAATGCTGATTGGTTGTTCGTGTGTCCGGTTAAATGCTTTTTGGGCTGTTGACTGGTCTGTTGGCTGATCAAAACGTGGATTTATGAAGATGTTTTAAGAGTTTTGAATCATTCAATTTTGAATTTTAGAAACATAGAACGTGTTAACTAATAAATACACAAACCTGCTAATATTTAGAAAACTCCCTCGATTTTTTCCAAATTTTGTGAAAGAAATTTGCTGTTTGTTATTAATCTCAGTTGGCGTTTAGAAGCAGCGGCTAAATAGCTGGCAATGAATATTTTAAATTAATTTCGACGTATTTTTTCTTCACAGATGTAGACCATTTTTAAATGAGCGACAGTAGCAGCAGCAGCAGTAACGACAGAGGGCATTTGCTCGAAAAGAACAATTTGATTGTTCGGAGAAACTAATTTACTTAAAATAATAACCAATCAGAATGTTAACAATTATTAAGAAAAATTTATGATTTTAAGACGTGTGACATCATCATCTCATCCTAATCACCACCACCATCTTCTGCCACCACATTCCTAATCACCAACGCATCTAAGCTCCTCTCATAATTTTTATAGCTCTTAAAATGACGTGCGTCAAATGTTTAATAATTTTTTCACTAGCCAAAAAAATTTTTTTGTCGATTTTTAAATATTCTATTTTTTTGTTTTCGTATTTCCATTTCCGTTTCCGTTTTCCTGATAGATTTTTATGAATGTCATAAAATAAAGCGAGAGAGAGAGAGAGAGAGTGAATGGATGAATGAGAAAAAGAGTGAATGGATGAATGAATGAATGAATGAATGAATGAATACCTTTTTTAAAACCTAACCATTTCGTAATTGAGTAAAACAACAACTAACAATAAAAAAAATTTATATAACATTTCAAAACGTTTTCAATTTAAATGAGAAAAAAACATAAAAATATTAAATAAACATTTAAAAAGATTAATTCTTGAAATATAACGAACAAACTATCAAAATAACCGACATACAAAACTGTAAAAGACAAAACGAAAAAAGTAGAACCAAATTACAAGATAAACACATTACGTATGCATTACACGTGTTTATGTGTACGAATATGTATACAAACAGAGGGTTAGACGTCCAATAGAGAGAGCAACATACAATACATTAAGTGATCGCAACACAAAACACACATGTCGTCAAAACTAAAGACACATAGACACGCCACACAAAGAGTAACTAAATATTCAACATAAAACGCTATGAAACAAACAAACAAGTTCACACCCATGTCGTATCAATCAATCAATCAATCAATCAATCAATCAATCAATCAATCAATCAATCAATCAATCAATCAATCAATCAATCAATCAATCAATCAATCAATCAATCAATCAATCAATCAATCAATCAATCAGTCAAATTATTAAATTAAATTATTAAATTAAATTACAAAATAATAATATCATTACAGGTCAAAATACAGTAAATAACTCACGCCACAACAAATCAATTATTCAATCAAGCAAGCAGTCAGTTAATAAATTAATCATTAATTCAATCAATCACTAATTTAATCAATCACTAATTCAATCATTCATTCAATCAATCTTTCAATCTTTTCCTAAAAAATTACCGAAATAGTGATAATCAAGCAATACATCAAAATATACAGATATGACATCCACAACTTTCTGACCAGCCAATATAACACAAGCTCACCAAGCTAATCATCCAATAACATCAAACAAACTTACCAAAAGAAAACTAAATCATCTACTCAAACAGCCAGCAAATCATATCATGATAACTAACAGCTAATTAACAATCTAACCAGCCTATCAACGACACAATCAATCATTCAACCAACCACAGCCAATCAAAAACAAACAAACCAACTCATCAAATGCCATTCGATCATTCCACAAACCAGTCAACGATTCGATCATTCAACAAGCCCAGCAACCGATCAGCCAACCAAACATTTTGGCCACATTTCCGCAAATCCACCTCCACCCAAACAATCACTCGGCCTTATCTTCAGGTTGAGCCGCTGTAGACGACGACGACGAACTGGGATACCAGAAAGCCTCGGTGAACTTGAAGGAGCGCTTCAGCAGCTGCCACGAGCCACCAAGAACCTTGTAGGTGTAGAACGCCATGCTGATTACCATTGCTAGCGTTAGCATAATACTCCAAGCTACTCCAAACTGAAAGGATAGGATGCTCTGTGAGTGTTTATCATTGGTTGGTTAGTTGATTGGTTAATTGGCTGGTTCGTTGGTTGACTTGTTTGTTTGGTTGTTGATGGGTTTGTTGGCTGGTTGGATGGTTTGTTGACTGGTTGGATGGTATGTTAATTGGTTCGTTGGTTTGATTGGTTGATCGACTGACGTATCTATTCATTCATTTATCCATTTATATATTTAATGACAAACGGACGAATGAAGGCAGCCGACTAACACAGGCCGAAACCATGAAGTGGGAGATGAGGACGATGACAGGCTGGTGGTAGAGACCCCACCTAAAGCCGTGGAAGAAGATGATACCCCATAAGATATTCAGTAGGAGGAACCCCAGGCTAAGGAATGCTAACATTATTATTATTATTCATCATTATTATTTTATATATAATTATTTAGATTCTTTTCAATTTTCTTAATTTCATCATTTTTTATACCTTATTTGAAGTTTTAAGGAAATAAAATAGGTTTCCGTTGTTATGGATGCATTGATTGTTTTGGAGCATGAGTCTGAAATGCAAGAATCTAACTATTTGCTATTTAGGTTTTTAGATAGATTTTAAAGCAGAAATTTTGTAGCATTACTTTTGTTGTATGTTTTTTTGCGGTTGAAATAAAAGTCGTTCCCATAATTATTATTATAATAATTATTATTATTATTGTTGTTGTTATTATTATTAATTGCTGTTGTTACTTTTGTTAATTTAACTACAAAAATGATGATGACAAAGTGAAGCGATGACGATGGTTCAGTGATGGCAATGATGAAATACATGATCACCAACCAGCATCACCAGAAACTTATCATAGTGAATGATCAAACGAAAACAGGAAATTATGAATAAAGTAGTAGGAACAACTAGCTGACGACGACAATAAACCCCAACCCCTTTAAATAAAAAAATTTGACCACGTGGCTAACAGGAAGCGACGATAAAATTTTGATCACGTAGCCAACAGGAAGTGATGATACAAATTGCGATCACGTGACTAACAGGAAGTAATGAAAAAGTCGTAGGAATGTCCTCTGAGGCCGGCAGTCCCCGGACCGAACATGGCGGCCAGCAGGTTGACCATGTTGAAGATGCAATGTATGGAGCCGAAACCTAATCCTGCAACTAAAGGAAAAAAAATTGAATTAGCAATTAGGCATTAAAATAATCAAATTAATCAAAATAATCAATTAATAAATTGAAATTAACGAATAAACTAAATTAATTGAAATTAATTAAAATAAAAAATAATTAAAGCTATAAAAGGATATAACATGCATACAGACCGTAAGCTAGCTGATTGTCATTGACGAACAAACTGTCTGAACGCCACACTGTCTTTAGGCCGTGTTCAGCTTTTCTAAAAATAAAATTATTAAACTTATGAACGAATGAACAAATGAATGAATGGATGAATAAATGAATGGATGAACGAATGAACAAATAAATGAATGGATGAATGAATGAACAAATGATAAATTGGTGAGTAGATAAAAATAAGAGATGAATTAGTGAATAATTTAATTAGTAAAATAAAACAAAATTTCAATCGATTCTCTAATCATGAAAAAACACATCACATATACACAAGCATTACAGACTTCATGAGTTTGAAGAGCAGGAATCTGAACATCTCCTGGAAGAGGACAGCAAACACCACACCGAACCCGACGACTGACTTGGTCTTGAAGATGATGACGTCGAAGAACAACCACCACGCTGAGGAGACCAGCAACGATAACATCCAGAAAAATGCACTGCAGCCCAAACAATGCAAAATTTGAAATAAAAGTTATAAATATGTTAAACTACTATGAAAAAGAGTTAACTAGATAAATGAAATATTCATTGGGTATCATTTACTTAATTAGTTTAATTCAATTTTATTAATTCAAATTTAATTTAATTAGTGGTTTAATTAGATAGAAATATTAATAATTGAGTTGAACCATGTCACTTGTTAATCAAACCAGAACTGTTGTGTGGTGAAAGGTAAGGTAACATAATATATATATATATATATATATATAATTTATTATTTTTATATGACAGAAATTATAAATGACTCCAGATAGATAAGATACTTTTAAGTTTTTTAAGAATAAACAAAATTATCTGAGAGAACATTAAATTGATGAATTCATTTGTGAATAATTTATTGAATAATATATAAATCTATAATAGTATAATATAATAATTCTATCAATCTATTTACTATTACTATGACAATAATTTTGTTTGTTTATTTTATTTATATATAATTTATTGATATGAAAAATAAACAAATAAAACAAATGAATGAATTAATGAATAAAAGAAAGAACAAATTGGCCAGCCTTGCGATGCAGAGGATGACGAGGATGGGGTCATGTGCGATGGTCATGAAGAACAAAACGAGAACCGGACCAATGGTGATCAAGAAGCAACCTAAGAACTCTACCATCGACATGCTCGCTGAATTAAATTTTAAATTTTCTACTAAAAATTGGCAAATTATTCGAATTAAAATTTAAATTGAGGTCAGTAACATTTTCAAAAATTAAATTAATTTTAATGACATATTGAATGCGGTTTTTAATTTTCTTTTGTTTAAATTTTATTTTCAACTGAACTGAAAACGGTCTAACTAATCAGCGACAGGTGTCCAAAAAAATTGGTAAAAGGAAAGAAACTTGTTACAGAAACTTGTGCATTTCTAAAGTATTGCTTTTATTAATAATAAAATGGTAATCTATGATAGCATTATAAATTATAATAGTCTATAAAGTAAAATATATGTAATTGTAAAACAAAATATTCAATGAGTATAGGGATATTGTTACATTTATTTTAGTGTGAAGTTAATTTGAAAATAAACCTGTGAAAAGATGCATCAGAAATTTTCTCATTTCTATTTATTATTATTGCAATTTTTAATGCAATAGGTAGGCATGTTTGGGTATAGCTACGAAAATGAAAATTTACTTAAAAACTAAATTATTGTATCTGACACGAAAATTAGTACAGAAACAAAAACGAAAGAATAAATGACAATATAAAAATTTAAACATTGATTGAAAGAGTTTATTCTAATTATATGGTATGGGTAATTCGTTGCGAAATCGTTGGAGGAAATGGTGTCAACAGTAGTTATTTTACTGCATGGTAGTTAATCAGCCGGTATAAAGGTTATATTCAATTCCTATCAAATAAATTTGACAAAATATCATACACAGGCAGAACTAAATAAAGAAATAGATAGATATATATTCAGGTAATTATAATACATTTATAATGTTGTTTTTACACATTCAAATTGTACAATTGTGTTATGGTGTAGTCTCAAATTATTTTGAATTCTCTCAAAAAATTTTAAACGTTTTACTACACTATAAATATTACTTATTTTTATCAACAATTTAAAAATTTTATCAATAATTAAAAAAAATTCAAATTGATTTCATTGCGATATCGATAATGATTTTTGTGACCTGACTGATTAAAAAGCATCAAAGAAAGTTAAAATAGGATGGAGAATTTGTTATATTGGGATATTCGTTTAAAAAGCGAACAAAATTTTAATATAAAAGCGCTTATAAATTTATGCATATTGGCTCAGCTTGGCTTGGCTCGGCTTGGAATCGGATGTTAAGCAAGGTGTGGTCTTAAACTATTTTGAATTCTCCTCGAAAAATTTGAACTGCGTGCGTACATATATAGCAATGATTACTGTTGTTTTTATAATAAATTTATAAAATATATAAATATAGCGAGCAAAATTTGAACATAAAAGCGCTTATAAATCTATGCATATTGGCTCAGCTTGGCTTGGCTCGGCTTGGAATCGGATGCTAAGCAAGGTGTGGACTCAAACTATTTTGATTTCTCCCCGAAAAATTTGAACTGCGTACTTACATATATAGCACTGATTACTGTTGCTTTTATAATGAATTTTTATTATATATATATAAAATGACTGGAATCCATGTATACAAATAATTAAATTATATTATATTAGATTATATGTTTATATGAAAAGCAATATAGCAGATTCAACCAGCCAACCAGAATGTTTTGAAGGCGTTCGTTCGATGACTTCAATTTAGTACGGTTAGCATTTTGGTTAAGGCTGTATAATAGTGTAGTACATACATTAAATAAGTTTTTTATTGATGTGAATGATTGAAATGATGAAAATGTATGGTTGAAACGAGTATAAATAGGAGCTGAAAAAACGTTGAAATCAGATCAGGCATTTCTGCCTCGCTCGAGTCGGAGTGCCTGATCTCATTTTTTTATATTTATACTTTTTTAATTAATTTATTTTTATTTAATTTTATTTTATATAGAGTTATATAGAGTTATATAGAGTTATATAGAGTTATATAGAGTTATATAGAGTTATATAGAGTTTGCATGTCTGTGGTTTGTGTGTTTGTATGTTGTATTTTTTTATATTTTAGGTGGGTTCTTTAGCGGTTGCTCATACATACATACATACATCATGTTTGTTTGTGTGGTAGTATTTTATGTTCTGTTTTACTCCTTTTTTTCTTTCTTCATGAGTCTTGAGTTAAGTTAATGAAGCATAGGTAGGTGAGGTAAAAATTAATTTATTATATAGGTAGGCTAGGGCATAAGATAATTTAGTTACATAGGTAGGTTAGGGACTCCTATTCTTTTAC